>NW_027263627.1:0-75823 GCF_044049455.1 Aspergillus lucknowensis | reverse complement strand
TGTTGAGATATTTGACTTGAAAAAATGGCCATTTAATATGGGAAACAGAGGTTGACCGCTCGGTCGGGTTAACCGTTCGGTTGGGAAATACGTTATTTGTGAATCACACAGGATAATTAAGAGCCCTTTCCCCTGGCCTATATATGCTACTCCGTTCCAAGCCACGGTTAGTCCGTGCACCCATGCATTAGCTTCGCCGAGCACCGAAAGCGAGTACACAGGCCAGGTGCCGCTGCTCAGAATCCGACGTAATTGACTTGCGAACGGATACTTTTTCTCACTAGAACCGCAGGTAAACCACCTTGCAAGTGTATTAGAAGCTGTTATGCACTTTGGACCAACATATGCTCCGTAGGCATGCTTGTAACAATCCGGGTCACCCGCATTCCACCATCCTGGGATGGGACTCCATGGTCTTGACCATCGTCATTTCCTTCAGGATCAGACACCCCATTAACACCCCCCGCCCCCCAACCCCAATCTATCACCTGCTTTTAAAACTAACCGACTTTGTCGTTTGATTTCTG
The DNA here is from genome assembly GCF_044049455.1 of Aspergillus lucknowensis. NCBI lineage: Eukaryota > Fungi > Ascomycota > Eurotiomycetes > Eurotiales > Aspergillaceae > Aspergillus > Aspergillus lucknowensis. The sequence continues at coordinate 75,296 of NW_027263627.1, read as the reverse complement.
TTCCTGCTGCACTTCAGAATCCGTCCGAGCGTGTCGGATCAAGGAAAAGGTAGACCCAAATGTCTTTCCGATATATCTCGTCAATGACGGCTTGAGTTCCTCGTAAGGCACCGGCTCCTGCAGCTCTCTCTTGTCGGGTACGTATGGAACCTGCGGAGTTGCGCCCCGCACAGCGGGAAGGATCTTGAGATCAGCTTGATTGAAGATGGGAATCTTTTTCCCCGCACATTCAATCTCTCCTGTGACCACGATGCTGTGCTTGTACGTGATATTATACGTGTCGAAGCTCGGCAAAATCGTCCAGATGGGCGCCACGATGACAGTCTTGGTGAAGTTGGAACTTGGCTCAAGGTCACCCAGATTCTCCATCTTTCGGGATACAACGGCAACCTGCTCTTGATGGAATGTGGGCCCCCCGTAGAGTGTCACGGTGGCCACGATATCGGTGGAGATCTGATTAAGCGTAAAGGTTGGGACCTGGGGCGCCGTAGAGGATGTCGGTTCGGGATCCACCTGCACGAGTAAGGGGATATTCTGCCCTAAATTGAGCTTGGTAGGCAACGTCGTCGCAAGGTGGAAGTTGAAATAGGGTATCTTGGAGCGTTGAAAGATCGCCCTGGTTCTCTCGCTGTACTTCAGCTGGCGGTTCTGATTCTCGGGCAGGAGATGAAGTGTCTGAACGCGCATGGGAAGTTTCATCGTTTTCATGTTGGCGGACCGGTCTTCATGCCAATGGGAATATTGTGGGTCCACTCGGGGTTCGAAGATGACCGGAAGTTCTTCCTGACAGAGGACCTTGTCGCTGGTGCTGAGAACGACCGCCCGCAGCTTGTACTCAGCCACTCCCTTGTTGCCGAGGATTTTACGGCCAGGGCTGGTACCAAACTCGAAAGTTGGTGGGAGGAGGTGAGTTGGTGAAAGAGTCGCCATCTGAGCGGTGGAATTCCCCCTGTCGGCAATGCTGGGGTCCACAGGATGAGTGGTGCCGGGGAAGGTGAAGGCAAATGGGCAGGTTGTGGCAGGGCCTTGCATGGTCGTCACGATGAATCGGATCAGCTCTGCATGGCCTCGTGTTGTGGGGTTCCTGCCATTGCTGAGTTTGGTGTTGGTTTGACCGAGAAGCTCGACGACGGTCCGAAATTCAGTGCTGGATTTACCATTGGGCTCGTATCTGACTTCTCCTGCAACATGATCTCCGGGAAGAAATACACTTGGGGGGGAATGCAGTTTGATGGAAAGCATATTCTCGGTCATGAAACATAGGAAGAAGAGGAGAAGTGATCAAGAATAAACAGACCGCGAGGAGGGGTTCCAATTTATTGGCAGCCCGCATGAGGACGCTGCCTTCATTCATCTTCATGACAAGCAGTTTTCAGGACAGCTGAGATTTTGGCCACGCGGACCTCTCTCGCCAAGTGCCCAGACACTCCTCGTATTCCCAGGCGCCAATGGCGCCAGCAAGGCCAAGCCATCTTATGAGCCACGAAGGTGCGAGCTGTCCGTGCCTTCCCAGCGCCCCCACCGTCTCTGTTGGATGGCAGGTGTTCCGGGCTGGAGCCTAAGTCTCTGAACTTGGCTTCCAACCTTGGATGATAAGCAACTCTTATCGAGCTGCTCGGACTTGATTTATCTACAGAGTACTAAAATCATATCTATAAAAATACATATACGCAGGTTTAAAAGAAACAAGTTGGTTATATTATACTATCCTAAGCTCTGAATCTATATGTGGGTGTTATAAACGCTCTTCAATGAAGCTATGGCCGATCTTCCAAGTACTACCCAATAATTATCAAGTAGAAAGATGATGGACTCCTTCTAGATGTCTCTATAGATGCATTTGATGGTAAAACTCGATATCATCGCATGAGTTGCACTTGCGGTCATGCAAGTAGGATGTCTTAAATATTGCTTAACACCATTGTGGTCAGAGTACTTTTTATTATCGGGCTTCGATCGAACGCTCGTGTATCCATATCTAACGAGGTATAAATAGTCTCGGACGTCCTTGCTACCACGAGAAAAGTCTAATACTCCTCAACAATGATAGCCTCGCTACTTCTTACTGCAACAATCCCTCCCGACCTCTCCACCACCTTCTTACCAGTCGGCCTGCCCGTATCATAACTCTGTCCGGCGAACGTTGTGCCCGAGGTGGCATCGCTTCCTGGTCCGGACAGCCGCTTTATTTTAATTCGCTCTCCAAGAATATCCGAGACGTCAATCAAGGTCGTCGGAGCATTTCGGTCGCTGGAAGTTGCATTAAAGAAAGCCATATTGAGAATTACAAGCCGCTCTGGTCTCATGGAGTCTGCCGGGAGGCCATTGTAGAGGGCATAGACTGCTAGAGTCGGGTCTGCCACCGGGATGGAGACAACATGAGGGTTGTTGAGCGTGAGAGCTGTCGCGATAAAAACCAAGCTGTAGTACCTGTTTTCGCTCTGTCAATTCCCATACGGCGCTTTGAATGGTGATGCCGAATATGGATTGAAGTATAACTTACGTAGGGTATACTGTGGCTGCCGTACCATTGTAGGGGACAGGTTGCCACATACTGTAGTAGAACGGCGTCCCCATATGGAAATACACACCGCTCATCCCAATGGTGGCCCCGTGAAGCACATAGTCCAGCTCCCAAAGTGCGGCGCCAAGGGTATTGCTCACACCCTGTTTGCCGTGGCAAGACACACTGCCCGTCTCGCCCATTAGAAATGGAATACCAGCATCATTTGCAGCTTGGATCTCGGAGGTCCATTGCGAGAAGTACTCCACTACGGCAGTGTGGTTCATGAGACCAGGAAGCGACACCTGGGCTTCTCGTTCAGCTGGCCGTTGTCAAAAAAGAATCCACAGTATGGGGGACAAATGCCACTCACGATCGCAGCGAGAATACGGATACGTGTGGTCCGAAAGCGACACTGCATAGTCTACCTTCTCGGGTAGGCCAAGGGCGGTGATCTCCGCTAGAGAAAAGTTCCCCTGGTAGATAGGAAGTTGCGCGAGGGCGCCGATCGAAAATCCTTTCCCTGTTTTCTTCCCCAGCTGGTTGAGCCAATCCTCTTGCTCTGCTACGTATTTGTCCACAGTCCATGGCCTCGGTCGCTGCGACGGACCATAGAAGTCAGGTTCATTGCCTAGCTCGTATGCCCGCAGACGTGACGGATCCATATACTTCTCCGCGGCCATGACTTCAGCGAGAGGGATGGAAACGTCGTTGCGGCCAAAGTTAAGACCGAAGATGAACTCCTGCCGCGCTGGAACGTTTTCGTTCAAGACAGTAAAGAGATCCTTGTTGAAGCTAACATCGATGGCTTCGTCATTGCCACTTGCAAAAGTGTTGTTTAAGGTCTGCGGGCAATCGGCACAGAACCAGGCGACATCTTGTGTGTGTCCACCAATGCGGATGACGGGGGGGGCGCCAGCTATGTCTTCAATATTTTGGAGGAGACTGCGTGAGAGACTGTTAGGCTGGTTGACGTCACCTAGATAGTCTGTGATGTAGCAGAACTCAACAGACAAGGCAGCAATGCCTTTTGGAATTGGCTTTGCAATGCTGCCCGCTTGCTCAGTTAACCTGACAACATTTGTGACGAAAGTCTCTGCTCGTGCAGGGCCACATATAATGCCTGAGGCAATAAACAGCAGTGAAGCCGAAATGAAAAACATGGAGGAGGGACAATATGGTGCACGCTGGCTTGTGGGTACACGACAATGGTGAGCTATGCTGTGTTGTAAGTTTCTAGACCGGATCACTGCCCTTGATTATATAGGATCTCAAACAGTATGGGGTTGGCTTTGCAGCTTGCCCTGGGGAGTAAAGCTTCCATGGAGCAGCCATGAGGGGCTACATAATATCCCACGAATCATCGTGTTCAATTGCAGGCGTGGGCGCGGCACGTTGATACCCCGCAAGATACCTCCAGTTCCCGGATCTCACTCCCCCACAGGGTCTTACCCCTCCGAGAATGCCAACTTTTGGATGGATCCTGACTTCAAGTTTAGTACTTACAAGCGCGAATGAAATTGGACCGCCTAAATATGATACTTTTTTTAGCTAGGTACCTTGGTGGTACGGAGCTCATTCCTCCAATTCTCGCCACAGTGGCGCAATAAGCGATAATATCTCGAGTGGTCGTCGGAGCCTCTCAAGAGTCTGTATTATCATAAGATCAGATGAGCACCCATTAGCCTTTCGCCGGAATTAATAGCTGCGCAAGCGCGAAATTTGGATGACTGAAGAATCATGAGAACCGCGGATGAACGCCTTGCCCTGCGGATGGGGCCCCCTTCCTTCTAGTCTGTGAAGATGAAAGTGCTCTGTCGCGGTAGACGGCGAAGGTTGTCGGCTTAAGAGAGATCGGGCAATCCGGTTCATTTGGTGTGCGGGTAATTGCCAGCATTGGGAATGGAGCACAGAGGAAATTAGGGTTAATTCGAGGCGGAAGAGTACGGGCCAGAAAGACAACAAGACTAATGGGAATTAGATAACTCCTCGAATGAGGAGAGCCAGCGAATAAAGCAGCAGAGATCGCTGGATACACCATTCCACCACCAATGCCAGTGCTCATCTGGTGAATGGGGAATCGCCAGACCAATCCAGAGATCACCTTTGCTGCCACCCAATTGGGTCACAGTCAACTACAAGCTCGGATTGAGCTGTCCACTCATCGCCTCCGTAATCCGCAGCATCCAACTCTGTTTGGTAAACTGATTGAGATATACCAGCCCAGCGTCACGCCTTAAATCAACACGAGATCTACTTCATGGAGCTTTGGAGCTTTAGGTTGAAATGGTTCAGTTTCATGCTGCCACACGAGACTACAACCAGTCCAGACGCCGGTCATATTTGGGCAGATCGTAATATGAGCTTGGCCTTTTTGAATACGAGTGTCCTTTGCGATCTGTATTTCCTGAGGTTCACTGGGGAGCTTGCTCGCAAGGCACTTGGGGATCCACTTCAAATAATTCCCCGGTAAGTTTTTTTTTTTTTCATCTCCATGCATGGCCATGGAGATATATTCTTCCGTCGAATCCGCGTTGGTGGCTTTCAATCGTTAGCTCCGGCTTTGAACGATCTCGATTGGTTGGACCTCGTTGTTTCCCGCCATCCTTCGTGTGTCCCCTTGCACCTGCGTCCATCCCTGGCCCAACACTATTTGAACTTCAAGATGTAATTCCATTGATTCAAGTCTAGCATTATAGCCCGGGAGCAAGTTGTTCTCGTGCTAATAATGCTTTCACGGAATGCAATTGGTTGGCTTTCGAGATAGAGCTTTCCCAAAGAGGGCATCACCACACTGTCAAGGATAATATAGCTGCCGCCCTTATCTGTCTTGATGATGTTGGTATGCCTTAGGTCCTGGTTTGTCATCTGCTGGTAGCTGAGAATAATAGAGAGAAATTAGATGAAATCTTTCTGAACATCCCAAACGTCGCTGCAATATACGCCAGATCGATCAAAGGCCCAAAGTTCGATCAGTGAACCGCGTATGTACTAGAAGAAGCCATGTGAGAAGACATGCACCACCATCAGTAAACTCGTGCTCGGATACTGCATTGCCGCTAGATACCTGCCACGAGCCTTGAGCGCCGTCAAGCTCCCGCGATACATAGTTAGAAAACCATGGTAAGAAATTGTTGGGTGATGGACAGAATAGTATAGCAGCTACTAACTCCTCCAGCCATCTAAATTTCCATTGAAGTATCTTAATAGATATACTGGAAGTTGCTGAAGTGTTTTTTGATAAACCCATTTACATAGCTGTGCATGCGGCTGTTGATGTTATCAAGGATTTCTTGGTCGTCCATCGCAGAGGTCAGTGGAGCTGGGGATGATTCTCCATGGTCAATGGAAAACGGAGTGCGAATGGCAATGACATCCTTGGAGGGCTCGTGTTGACGGAAACAGTTTGCTGACTTCTGAAGCCGGTTTCAACTTGGGTGGATAGAAGCTAATCCAAGATCAATGCCTCACAGCACAGCAATACACACATAATACCCAAGCCACAGCGACGAGCAGGCTGAACCGCCAACACCCGGATTCCACCGCAAGAAATTCGCGAGCGTAATACCCGCTTTGGACGCAATCGTCCCGCACTGGTCACCGGAGACAACCTTGTGGAATGTCTTGCATGATGTCGTCATGCCCGGCTGAGTCGGCGTGGGCGTAGCCACCCCATTCCCCTGGGTTGCAGTTGTCGTCCGTGTGGTCGTCTTCGTCGTTGTCGTCGGAGACACTCCGACAATGGAGACGCAGACGTAGTACTCGGCCCACAGTCCCGTGCACCCTGTTCCAAGGTTTGCGTTCCAAGCGTAGAGCTGCGCAAGGCTTATTCCCCTGCTGCTTGCAATGGCGGCACACCCGTCGCCTGACTTGACCCGGTAAAAAGCATCGCAGTTTCCTACCATCCCCGGAAGTGTCGGTGTTGGCGTGGCAATCCCATTGGCTGCACTGGTCGTCGTCGCGGTGGCCGTCGTGGTAGCTGTGGCACCGACTCGGGAGATACACACGTAGTACCCAAGCCAGAGCGACGCGCAGGCTGTCCCGACGCCAGAGTTCCATGCCGTAAACTGCGAGACCGAGATCCCTGCGGCTTGCGCGATGCTGGCACACGTGTCGCCGGATACGACTTCGTGGAACCTGTTGCAGTTGTTGATCATCCCGGGCTGCGTCGGCGTGGGCGTTGAGATCCCGTTGCCCGGTGCCGTGGTTGTGGTTATAGCTGTAGTCCTCGTGGAGGTTGTCGGACGAGTCGTGCCCGAAGAGCTAGTTGTAGGGACGGGCTCACCCCACGCTTCTACGCAGTAGGACTTTCCCGTCTCGAATCCGCCGCAGTCGGCTGTGATGGAGGGGTTCTAGAGATCTATTAGCCAGGCAAGGCGGGATTTGTTCTTGAAAGGACTATTCACGGTGCGTGTTACCAAACCCTTGAAAGCTACGCGCTTCAACGCGTGTATCCTGAAGAAGTTCCAAGACGCCATTGCATTAGATCTAGAGGTTGACTTGGTCACAAAACTACCAATAGAATACTCTACTTGATTGAAAAGCACGTATAACAACTTTAAAATCAATAATAATGATAGTAAGTACCTTATTTTGTATTTAGCCTTTCTAATGACGGGGCCCTAGATACCATTGCACCTCCATACCCTACTAATAAAGATATAAGGGCGTCTCTGGATGCGTCTATGCTAGTTAAGATGATTTATCCTCTCTCAAGGGTAGTTCTTGATTTATTAGAAGATGTATCCCAGGCTTCTGGCCTACTCTTAGACAGCTTTTCCAAATGACTAATAGTATTGGTAGTAAATATAAGGAGCGTGTATCTGCTTCATATCCTCTATTACTTGGTGATAAGTAGCCTTAAAATAGTTTTCGCAATTTAAACTCCTAGCATTTAGAAGGTATTCGAGTAGTATTACTCTAGGGTAATATTTATCATTCGCGAAATATTACAAAGGAATATAGTAGGGTTAATTTGATCAATATAGTTGTAGAAGAATAGGATGAATCCCCACTCGCAGACACCATGTTCGCGAAAATATATATAGGCATTAAGTTTGCAGTAGAACTAATTCAGGTCTTGACTATTTTCTATATATCCTGGATTACCATTATTGTGAAACTGACTTGTTATACTAGTGGTCTAAAATTAGCCAGGACAGCAGCTAGAGCGTGCTAATCAACAATATTAGAGCTAATAAAAGTTTGCAGGCTATCTAAAGGGCTATACCTACAAGAAGCACCTAATTTAGATAGGGCAATAATAAGGCTAGTGCTTAGCAAGAACAACTAAATAATAAAAAGGCAATTATACTAGAAACAAAACAAAAAATAACCCCATTTCCTTTATCTTGTATTTTTATTTGTTCTTTGAAGCCCAGCTATCTTATATTATATTATTAACTAATACTACAGCTAGTAAATGGAATCTGCTCCCTGTCTTCGAGTTCTGCCCCTATAGCTGTTAGAGGAAATAGACTTTCTTAGTAATACTATATCCAAGGCTCGCAAGGCAAGATAACTAGTTCTTCTCTTGTTTAATAAGATCCTAGTACTATAGTTCCACCTCTTGAAGACCTGCTACCATTCTAAATGCAAATAGAAGCTCCTGCTATATGTAATAAACTAAATATCAATACAACTAATTACAACACATATTTAGTAGATTAAAATGATATTCCAAGCTCTAGTCTTGCTGCTGTATACCTCTCTAGTATATTTTTAAAGGCACGAAACTGCAAGACTCTTATTATTAACAATAACTATTAAGTGTGGGGGGCAGGTATCATGAAGCAAGAGACTAGCATTTACCCTATAACAGACCTTAATCTACTAAAAAGTTATAAATTTATCTCAAGTATCTTTAAGGCAATTCTTATAGTATTAACTACTAGTAGCCTCTAGATTGAAACCCTAGAGGTCTATACTAGATACATAACAACACTAATTAACCCAGAAATGCTTTTACCCCATCCTTTTCTTCAACTATTAGGACTTCCCTTCTTTACTAGTCTTACTAGTTTAACACTTGCCCTAGAGTCTGGCTATAACTTTTTACTTAATTGCAAGACTTGGCAAAGTACTCTTATTTAGTTTATCCAACAATTTCCATATCTCGAGAAATTAGAGCTTGCATTTGAACCTTAATTATAGTCAAAAATATTTCATCAAATTAGTCAAGCTTACTCCCTACTATCTCTTAAAAAATTAAGGTTATCTAGAGTTAATTGTATAGAGGGTAATATAAGGCAGCTATTTTAGAATTACCACAACATGCTGCGGGATATATTTCTAGATATATTAAACATTATTAGGATTGGAGGTTTATAGCAATCCATGCTTGCTACTATTCCAGATCAGATGTATTTAAGATAACTATCTATTAAAGCCTGTTTTTAAGACGACAAGGATATCATGGTTGAGGGCAATGAGATGATTCCAGCATCAATCAGCATTCAGGTCTGTGGGATATGATTATCCTCATGGCTCGCTCTAGGACTCTAGGTTCCATCTCTTTGATTTAGCACTAAGACTAGTCCCAAAAATAAATAGATCAAGCTTCCAACCTGGCTGACATGTAATGTTCCGTTTGAAGACTCAAATCCCACTTTTATTCGGTGTTGATGGCGCGATAAGGTCGTTCGAAATCGAGAGGTCGGTCGACCGCGGGCCGATCAAGATCAGGTACCCGTCACTCGAATCGAATACCCAACCCTTGAGATCGAGGTACAGGCTGCGATACCAAAGATTAACAGTCTTCGAGCTAGAACCCTTCTGAGCCTAGCTTTCCTCTTAAGGGACAAAAACCCATTTAATACAGCCATCTTTTTCACGAAACCATACATTCACTCGCATCTTAAACGACCCAATACGAGTGTCCTGGAAGCTGGTAATACAGTCGGAGTTTTTTAGGCAATCGAATCTGATCTGTGTCGTGCATATAGTTTAACGATCCCGCAACTCGTCCGATGGCTGACCTCCTAGAATTGGACAAATGAAGTGCATTGTCGATCACTGAGAAACGTCTTATAACGTCATTCGAGGAATAAGTTATTCGATGTGTATCGTATGGCACCCATGCTGCCAATGGCGCTCGGCTCTCATTGGGATAATTCGGATCGTCTATCTCCAGGGGGTCTAACGAACTTGTGATGTACCCGGCAATGTAGATTATGTCAGATAGCTCTCGACCCGATAACTCAAGAGCCCCCATTCCTGCGATGTCCGCATATGAGTTACTATCTCCATGGGCGTTAATTTCTCTCCATGATGATACCATCGTAAGCAGCAATTTTGCTTCCCCATAGTTGAGGCCAAACAGAGCAGCGGCCTGGTGCATAGCTCGCATCCTAATGTCGTTGGCCACTATATTCTCATAGGTAGTGGATGATATCAAGAGGGTCCAAAGGGCCTGTAAACAGAGAAGCCCAAAGAGTACTGCACCAGCAACGATCTTGCCTGTTGTATTACTGACCCAGGCAGCCACTGCTAACGCAAGGATTGCTGAAATAATTGCTGTGACCCAGTTGAGGTTCAAAAATGCCACCGCGGTTCCCAATGCGCTCAGATGGGCTGATAGTTCTCCGTTTATTATATGCAACTTGTTGGCGTATTTTCCATTATGTGTGCCGTAAAGGATGTCATTCATCACGACCGCTGGTCCCTTCTCAAACGAGACATTACTTGACACAAACAACCTGTGACAAGCAAGTCCGAGTTGGAAAGAGAGCGGCCTCAAAACATATAGTTTAGCCCTTGACCGTAGTCTCTTCCAGAACGTATTCGCACCTCCCAGAAGATGTGCTGGGGCGGCAATCTGATGGTTGAAGTTTGCTGCAGAACACCATTCATGGCAAATATAGGCATACTTCTGGGGGCCTGCTATGATCGCCGTATTCGCTGCATTCTCATGCGCGGTTTGGTCCCGCGGGTTTAACGCTGTAGGAGGGGTAGCGCTCGCGTAGTGTAGTTGAATGATATCGTGATAGGCTTGATCCAAAGTATGAACCGCGGATGTAGTAACTGTAGTACCATCTGGTAGATTGATGGGGGCTGCGTTAAATACTGGAAACAGCCTAGAAACTGTAACAAATCCAATAACATCTGTGTAAAAAGTGACAGTTGTACAGTAAGGGGGAACAAAACGAGTCACAATATCATAATTCCGTAACCTCGCTTTCGAAAGGAGAATTAGAGAATATTGATGGGTAGTGCTCATGGGGACAGCTGGATCGCTGAGGTCCGTGAACAACTGATTTTGAACTTGTGCGTCCACGTTAGGGGACTTGAAAATGGTCTGAACAAATTGATCGTATGCTGCCATATTCTTGTGGAGATTCTATAGAAGATGAATTCATGGGAGAGAAATAAAGCGCGGAGAACAGACTCTGTTGTCTCTTTTTATAATTACAGTAGCACAGTACTGTATAAGTGACATATTAGAGTTCTATTTCGACCAGGAATCTATGATATAACGACAGCTTAGTATAAGATCAGCCCCCATTACTCGAAACGTCACTTACTAGAAACAGCAAAGCTAAGTGGTGCAACAATCGTAGGATGATAGGGTCCAGATTGAAAGACTTCTTTGTTAGACGACGAAGGGCTTCAACTAGCCTTCTTTGACGCTGATGACGAGGAAACCAACATTGAGGAGCGGGACACAAATATTATGGGCCGATTCATATGCCGAAACAGCAGATGTCAACCAATGATAAGTTTCATAATTCGCTAAATTGAACGACTGTTGGATTCAATTCCTCGAAATTTCCCTCCGTTCTGTTGGGCGGATAAATAAAAGCTACAACACTGAAAACGGCAACGAAGTCCTGACGTGGGACGTGAAACCTTGCACTTGATTATCATTCTAACTAGATGCATGCCATCAGCATGTTGACCAATATAAGCAAGATAATAGGCGTGTCTCCTGGGGTCATATGGTATGAGCGGTTGAAATAAGGTTAGGTGCTCCAGTGGATTGCTCGATCAGCTCACAATCTCAAGTGTTTCCATGGAAACGGATGTTTCCGTTTGCGGCATCAACGCAAGTCTTCCTATGAATGCGGTTTCACTTTTTCCGAACACTAGTTGGTGGCGATAATAGACCACGCAGAAATGTCCGTTTCAGGAGATTTGTCATTCTGAGGCCAATTGTCATTTGTAGATCTAGTTTTACACTGGGCTGGACATTCGGAATCGCTAGTCATACCACCGGAGGGCCAGCCACTTCCAGTTTCTCGGCCGGTAAATGACCTTGGTCTTGTGTAAGAAGAAAACAAATTCTTGGATCTCTCCTCAATTGACGTGCACAATTAATTGTGAGTATATCATTCTATATATCGATTAGGTCATTCCTTTGTTGGTAGACTTTTATTGTACGCTATAGTACTTACCTACGCATAATTCTTCTATTTCAAGAACATGAATACTCCTGGCATGCAAATGTCGCAGGAACTACCAGTACTACAACCAACCACTTATGTGCCTGCTTCACAGCATCCGAGTGGATATAATACCGCCACGCCTCTTCAATCGATAAATGCAGCACCGGTTCTGGTGGATTGTCCAGTGTGCGGATATCGAGAATTGACAAGAATCGATGTCGTCTCTGGCAAGATAACGCATTGAGTTGATCTCAATTTTCTATCAGTGTGAATTTGAGAGATATACAATTCATAAACTAATTGATATTCCTAAAGTGCATGGGCAATTGTGCTCTGCTGTTGCTTTTGCCTTGGCTGTATCCCTTACCTTTTGTCTAGCCTTAAAGATATAAAGCACTATTGCGGACATTGTGGCGTGGTGCTTGCAACGTGGCATAGGAGTGGACGTGTTGTCGTTCATCAAACAGTGAGGAAATAAAACTTATCTTAATAAAACCCGGAAACTTGAGCATCCTGGCAATTCACATTGATACCGTCGAATGAAAGTAAGATCCTACTGATGTCGACTCCTCAAGATTTCATCTTCTTTCCAATCAAGTAGATAATTTAGATAAACAAATACATAAAGTTCATTATTATAGTCTCCAAGCACACCTCGGTAGACAGACGACCGAGCGTCATTAAGAAATGAAGATACATTCTAACTGGTTCATGGCATGCGCGGATAGAAACTGTAAGATTGGCCCCTTATTCTCCCCGTTTTGCAGAAGCTCATCCTTCAGAACCATTCGGCCCTCGCTATCACGGGTCAAGGCATCAAGCGGGTTCATGTTGCCTATATTGATCAAGGCGCGACACATGTTCAGGTCGCCAACCTGCACAGCCACCCGCAATGGATTCCTTCGCCCGCCCTCGTCATTTCTATCCCAAAACGTATCGCTCTCTAGTATTATTCTCGCTGACTCATACTAAACCCTTAAAACTAGAGAACTCTTAATGATTTGCAAAAGAGCTGTTTCTCTGTAGTGGTCTATTTGCGTTAAACTATCCTAGAAGCAAGGGACCAAGAGATAAAACATCTCTAGATTGCAAAGCCTTGAAGCTAGGTGCAAGACATTCTTGCTGCGCGAATTCTGATACCAAAGATGAACTTTAAAGTCTGTCTAGCCCCTAGGCCGTGACAGATCCCGCCCGTGTCCCAGTTTTTCGCCTGCTGATTGGTCTAGTCCATCCTCTACCTGCCTCTTACCCTCTTAAAGAGCATGCATACATGCATGGATAGTCTATTATAATAATAGTTACTACTAACTACCCTAAGCATGCAGGCGTTAATTCCCCTTTTAAAAGGTTTCTTTTCTCTTGCTTTCCTAAATCTAAATCTACCCTAGTTAGGTTATATTATTAAGTTAACTCTATAACTATAACTACTATAGCTTCCCTACCTAATTTTAACTATAGGTAATAATTTTTATTATAATTAAAAAACCTAGGAGGTTGCTAGCTAGGAGGTTAGCTACTAGCCATATATACCTAGTATATATTTATATTAATATATATTTATGCTAGTTGTTAAGTCCTAGACTATAGACTCTATGTCAGAGAACTCGGACATTGACAGCCAATGGATCTGCTATGCCACAGCGCTATGCTGCAGCATAAGGGGATAAAAGATATGCTGACCTGGTCATATCAGGCAATATAATGCTAGGGCTAATCTAGACTATAATAGTATTAGGTAATCTAATATCATCTAATATAGTAGAGTGGATACTCTAATATAAGTATTATATAGTATTTAAGGATACTATAAAAATAAATATATAAGAACTGTTAATACCTGTATCTAGAAAGTTTTATTCTCTATCTATTATTAACTAGATTAATAATATACCTATTATTTACTAATCACTTTAGTTATCTACCTCTTTCTATACTTTATTTGACTCTAACAATCTATATTCTCTTTATCCTGTCAAGAATATCCTTAGGTGTTCTCCTATGGATGTCACGGTCGGTGCCTGAACCGGCAGGCATCAACGACGACCCCGCTCTGACCCCGCTCAGATGGCTGCCCGACAGCAGCCCGATGGCTGGTTATATGAGGATCCTGACTCTTGCATGTATCCTAATTCTCTAAGCAATTTGTTCTGTTCCTCTTGCAATAGAATCCTTTATATAGACCTGAACAAGTCCCTTTACAAAGACTAGGTAGCTCGATGCTTGCTAGTACCTGGTATTGTAATAGCTGAATACTTTTGCTAAATCCTAATATCTTATAGTTTAAATTGCTTTTTCTAGCAACCTTTAAGATGCCTAAAACAAGAAGAATTAAAATCTTGCTACTAGTAGAGCACTTAGCTATTATAATCCTAATCTTGCAAGATATTACTATTATTTAAGACTTCTAGCCTATTAGAGTAGAGATACTTAACTAATAGCAGGTAGAAGAGACTAAGAAGGGATATAAGATATTAGATATTTAGACTAATAAAAATCTATTGTTAGCCTGAAGCAATCTTATAAATATAGATCCTATTATAGGAGCCATATAGTAGCTAGCTAATATCCTTATATTAGTAATATAAAAGACTACTATAAGTAAAAAAAATATAAGCCTTAAGCTATTAGATCCCATAGTTTTTTATAGCAAAAGTATATAAGAATATTAGAATTTTATTACTAATATAGAGCTATACTTTAAGGTATAGGCAACCTGTTATATAACTAATAGTAATAAGATTGCTTATACTACTAGCTGTTTAAGTAAAAAAATCAAGCAGGCCTGGAGGGTAAAAAAGTAAGATAATAAGAAAAGGCCTATATAAAAAGGATTTAGCTATTTTTTATATTTCTATATTAAGCTATAGACTAACTACTAGTAATAAATAGCCTACTAGCTTCTTAACAAGTAATAAAATAGATAAGAGGATTAAGACTAGGGATCTTGATGCCTCAAGATTTAGTAATATCTTAATAACCCTATTTTTCATATATAGCTTTATATTAAAATACTAGATAATAATATTTAAAAGGAGTTTATATATATGCTACAAGCACTATATATAATATCTAATGCTATTAAGTAAACTACTTGCTATTAAAGCATGTTATCCTAAAAAAAGAGTTAGAGTAAGTAATAGAAGTTCCTATTTTAGCAGACCTCTAGCAAGCTAATACTTTTCTTAAACTAGCAAGATAATCCTAAATATAAATAAAAAAATAAGATGCTTGAGGCTTGGTTTTCTAGGAACTAGTCTTCTACTAGCCTGTTGCTAATAAAGTATTACTATTAAAATAATAGCATGTAGATAGTATAGGATAAGAAAAAGAAGATCTAGACTAGGAAAAAATAATACTTCAAGTATAATAGAAGGGGGTATCTAATCTATAACTACCCCTTGTGTACTAAAAACACGGTACTAGGTAAGGAGACCTCTTAAGAATAATAGGGGTTAGTAGCCTTGGAAATTCTAGTCTTATACTAGCCTAGCAAGACTAAAGCCTTTCTAATTATAGGGATTATAGTATTATAGATATAGGATAAGTAGCTTATAGTTAAGATACTACTAGATACTAGGGCTGATAATAACTTTATTTCCTATTAATACCTGTACTAGCAAGAAATTAAGTTAGATCTATAGAAAATAGATCTGCTAGTTTATATATACTATATTAATAGCATGCTTGTAGCTTGCTATAGCAAGCTTGAAACAATATTTTATATTACTAATTAGGATAATAAGATAAGAAAGTATAATATTAAGTATTATATTACTAATCTTCTAGATTCTAAATACCAAGTTATCTTGGAATAGAAATAGATAAGACATGTAGATCCTAATATTATATTATTAGTAGGTACCTGGTAGTATTACTAGGGAACCCCTAAGCTTACTATTAAGAATCCTAGATAATTTACAAAGTTAATAAGGATAACCCTTATTATAATAGTAATATTCTAACCTAAAGATAATAGGAGGCTATAAGTACTACTCCTGTAATACAAGAAATAGGTACAGGTCTTTTTAGAAAAAGAAGCTATAGAATTTTCTAGTAAACAGGCCTTGCATGTAATTCCCCTTGTTAAAGGTTATATATTATTATATAGAGCCTTATATAGCCTATTCTAGTACAAGCTAAAGGTACTATATAAATATCTTGATAAGATACTTGAATAAGGCTAGATAAGATATTTAACTAGTATTACTAGAGTACTAGTACTTTTTGTTTGCAAGACTAATAGGTCCTTTTATTTATATATAAATTACCAAGGCCTGAATACTATTACTATCAAGAACTAATACCTACTACCTTATATTAATAAGCTAATAAATTAGCTAGTAAAGGTAAAGTATTTAACTAAGCTTAACTTATAGGATACTTATTATTAGATTTATATCTAGCAGGGTAATAAGTAGAAAATAATATTCTAAACATGTTATAAATATTATAAATATACTATTATACCTTTTAGGCTATATAATACCCCTATAATTTTTTAAGCCTATATTAATAAAATAATATATAAGATCCTAAATAAGTACTATATAGTCTATTTAGATAATATCCTTATTTACTCCTAAACTAAAAAAGAGTACAAGTAGTATATTAGCAAGATACTAGTATATCTCTAGCAGGCCAACCTTTATATTAAACTTTTAAAATATAGCTTTTATAAGATAGAGATATACTTTCTAGGATTTATTATAGAATAAGATAGTATTTATATTAATCTTAACTATATATAGACTATTAGTAAATAGCTAGAGCTATAGTCCTACTATAATATTTAAGTATTTTTAGGATTTACTAGATACTTTAGATACTTTATTTATTAATATATAAAGATTATAAAGCCTCTATTAGATATATTAAAAGGAATAGAGTAAGGCTAGAAGAAAGATTCTATCTATCTAGCAGGGAGTATATAAGATACTTTTATATAGTTAAAGGCTATATTTTAAAAGCCTCTAATCTTATAATATTTTAATTTAAATAGACTAATCCTAGTAATTATAAATATTTCTAGTTTTATAATAGCAGGAATTCTTTTATAGCCTATTAATAGACTAGAAAGCTTGTAATAGTAAACTAACTAGTAACTAGTAGCTTTCTATTTAAGAAAGCTATTAGAAGTTAAAGAATAATATTCTATCTATAATCAGGAGTTGCTTGCTATTATTAAATATTTTAAGATATAAAGATATTATCTAGAAAGTATATTATAAGCTATTTATATATAGTATAATTATATAAACTTAAAGTATTTTTATTTAAAAAAAGTTATAAAGCTAAATATATATTAGGCTAGGTAGGTAGAACTCTTAATAATATATAATTTTAAAATAGAATATTAGCTAGGGTATCTTAACCCTGCTAATATATTATTATATAAAAGAGACTATAAGCCTGCTTATATAGAATAGACTACTAGGCTTTTACCTATATTTTAAAATAAGCTAGAAAATTATAGAGATAGTTAGAGTAATATTACTTTACTAGTATTAAAAGATACCCTAACTAAAAGAAGTAAAGATCTAGAACTCTTAGCTCTTTAAATACTAGCTAGAAAGGTAGCTAGTATAAAAACCCTTTATAAAATAATTTTGCAATCTTTTTAAGATATAATCCTTCAGGCCTAGCATAGGAATACTTATACTAGTTAAATTCTTAGTAGCTTGCTACTAGGAAAAAAAAAAAAGTAAAAAAACTATTAATCTTAAAAATATAAATAGTAACTAATTAAATAGATAGTATATTAATAGTAGTATACTATATTATAATAAAGCTATTTATATATCTCTAGGTATTATACTAAGATAAGAAATCCTAAAAATATATTATAATAATTTATATACTAGATATTTTAGCTAGAAGAAGATTTTAGATCTAGTTAGATAGAAGTTTTATTAGGATAGCCTATAGACTAATATCAAGGTATATATCTAGGACTATCCTATCTACTAGAAGATAAAGGTATCTAAATAGCTATCTTAGAGGAAGCTATTCTTGCTTCCTCTATTAAAAGAACTATAGCAAGATTTATTAATAGATTTTATTATAGGCTTGCTATTATTAATTTATAAGAATTAGGTCTATAATATTATATTAATAATAGTTAACTACTATATTAAGGCTATAAGATATCTACCTATTATAAATATAATTAATACCAAAGAACTTGCTAACCTTTTTTTAATAAAAATTTTTTATAAGACTAGCATGCTATATAGCTTGGTAATTAATAGAAAAATACTATTTACTAGTAGATACTAGACTTAATTTTATTAGGACCTGTAAATCAAAAACTATTTAAATACTATCTTCTATTTATAGATAGATAGGTAGACTAAGTACTAGAATTAGATGCTTGAGATATACTTATAAATATATATAAACTTTTAATAAAGTAACTAGGCTAATTAGCTTCTAGTAACTAAATTTATATATAATAATACTAAGCATATATTTACAGGTTACTTACCTTTTATAGTCTAGTATAATATAAACCTGGTAGTACCTAGGCTAGAAACTATTAACCTAAAAATTATAAATATATTAGTAGAGACAAGACTTTAAGCTATAGTTAAGATTTATATTTAATTAAAAGAAATCTTGTAAAAAGCTATTATATAACAAGTAGTATATTATAATAAGTATTATATATTAATATAATTCTATATTAGCTAGAAAATCCTTCTATTAACTAAGAACCTAAAGTTATAGTAATTAAACAAGAAGTTAGATCTAAAATATAATAGTCTATTTAAAATTATTAATACTATTAGGAAGTAGGTATATTATTTATAGCTTTTAAAGATATATAATAAGATATATCTAATCTTTTATATCTTGTTATTAAAAAAGTATTACTAGTAATCTAGTATTAAGCTAATAGAGATTTAGCTAATTATTATTAATAATTATAAAAAATAGGAAGTTAAAAAGATACTAGGCTACTACTATTATTATAATAAGCTTTAATATCTTGTTAAATAGCAAGGATAGCCTAGTTATAAAAATTTATAAAAATCTATTAAAAACTTAGAGAATATTTAGAAGGCTATATAAAAATATAAGAAAACTAGTAAAGTACTAGCTAAACCTTGTTAGTTAAGATATAAAAAGTTATAATCTTTTATCTTACTAGGTTTTAATATAACTAATATTAAGCTAAAAATATAACCTTTTCTTGTTTTCCTATAAGGTTTTAAGGTTTAATAGAAATATTCTAAATCTATATATATCTATAAAGGAGTTCTATTAATAAAGAAAAAGATTTCTTTATTTTAAAAAAAGAACTAAACTAAAATATCTAAAGGTATAATATAGCTAACTTGCTAGTAGGCTATAAACTAGATATCCTAAAAACTAGACTAGTCTTAATACTCTTCTATACTAACTAGAGTCTTGCTATTAGTATTCCTTAACTTATTAAGTATTAAGAAAAGATTATAATTTAAATTGCATAATACTAAGATAGAGATATTAACCTTGTTCTATTATCTAAATATAATATCTAGATAGTATTTAAAGGCCCTAGTCTTTATAATAGCTAGAAGACTAGTAGCAAGATCCTAGAGGTAAATAATATTAGGAAAGCAGGGGGGGGGGTAGTAGCTAGTAGACCTTGCCCAGGTAGGTATACTATATATATATAGTAGATCCTAGCTGCTATTTCCATATTAATAGACCTATAACCTCTCTAGATCTTTTAGAAGCCTTTTTCTAAGTATATTTCATGTATTATATATAAGAACCCTTTTTCATGTTAGTGCTTGCATTTCTCTAGCATACTAATAGTATATACTTATAGAGAGGGATAAAGGCAGGAACAGGAATAAAAAGAAGGGAGGGGATAGGGTTTAGGCTAAAGCCTATAATACTTGTTAGCTTTCTAAAGGCATCCTAATAGTAAAATAAATGATACTTACCCTAGAGATAATTAAAAAACTATTTAAAGGTAGTAAAAAAGAAGGAAAAAGAAACTATTTAAGAAATATTAGAACCCTACTTTTAAATACTTGAAAATCTTATATATAAGGGAGAAAGAAATAATAGCAAAAAAAAAGAGAGAAAAAGGCTATATTAATATTAGTAATAATCCTATCTAATACTAAATTAATAGCTCTTTAATAGTACTCTAATAGAATATTTAGAAGTAATTACTACTTGGCTAGCCAAGTAGTTTTCTACTATTTAATAGTAAGAATAGTACTAGATAACTTATATTTAGATATATTACTATATTATTTTATTAATTCCTATATAGTATATACCTAGTAGTATCCTAGTACTGCTATAGAACTAACTTAAAATAATAATTTAATAATATATAATACCTATTAAATTCTATAAGCTATAGGGAATCTATAATATTTATAAGACTAACTATTTTATAATACTAAACTAAAGATAGAATCTTTATATTAAAGATTCTATTAAAGCTTTATTATTGCTTTATTTTTTATTAATAATTTAATTAGTAAATAACTTTTATATAAGATATTATCTAAAATAGCTTAGTATAAACTAGGATAGTTTATAGTTTAAAGGGGGAATAAATTGTTATAGTTAGTACCTAAACTAGTAGGTATTAATAATAACCCTGCTCTAACCCTGTTTAGATAGCTATCTAATAGCAGCCCAATAGCTGATTATATAAGGATCCTAACTCTTGCATGTATCCTAGTTCTCTAAGTAATTTATTTTATTTTTCTTGTAATATAATCCTCCATGTAAACCTGAACAAGTTCCTTTATAAAGACTAGGCAGCTCAACGCTTGCTGGCACCCGGCGTCGCGACAGCTGAATACTTTCGCCGAATCCCGACGCCTTACAATGGATTGATCGGCGGACCCTAATCTAACAACTAGGTTGTTATATATTATAGCAAGTCTTATAGAATATATATAGTTTAATAATTAGCTATTTTAGATTTAGGGATTTAGTAAATAACTTAGAGAGCTATAGCAATTTTAACTTAAGATTATCTAATTTAAAATCCAAAAATCTTAGAAAAAATAGTAAAGATAAGTTAACTTTATTAATTAGCCCTATACCTATAATTTACTTAAAATCTATAGATAGAATAACCTAAGAATTCTTCCTAAAAATAGTATTAGTAGACTTGTTCAACCCAACCCGTGAAACTCGCCCCAACCCGCCCCAACCCGCCAAGAAATGGGTTGGCTCAGATGAAGGACGTAACAACTGGAACAGCAATCCAACAAGGACCTGCACCGTATCTTCTCTGGCTAGCCCCAGAAGTCCAGATGGCATGTACGTGGTTCACCGGATATTGGACGACTACACTGGCACGAGGCTAGGAAAGACCGGCGAGAATGATTCGGGAAAGACGCAATTGTTATTGGTTGCTGGGAGAGTGCGGCTCAGACTTGCTGCAGGTGTGCACGGGCATGCGCCAGCATGTGTCTGCGGTGCGACCAATCTATCCACGATGCAGGAGCCGCACTTGCTTTCGGGGCACAACAAAGCCCCTCCCTACCTTCCTCCATGGAATTACCCAATTGGGTAGAAACCCCTGGCCCTTTCCCCGGCCGCGGAGTCGTCTGACCTTGGTTTAGCAGAACAGTGCAGCGGGACGAGGAGCGTAAGCCCATCGGCATCCCTCGGATCAGTCAACACGGCGCCTAGAACCATCGACGCATGGGACGGAAACACCAAGCGGCCGCGACGGAGCGTGGAACGTGAGCGCCTGATTGGATCTATCGCTTGCTCCTGGGCGCTCGGAGCTTGACCCAGCCCAGGCAAGTCTTGTTCTGCCAGGAACAGACCGGGCCAGACCTGCTGCGGCACAGCACGACCACATGCTTAGCAGGCGGGGTCTGGAACGCCCCTGCGGACACCGGGCAGTCATTGGCAAACTGCGAGATTATCAGAATCGCAGCCCAAGGCGCGAACTTGTCACAGTCACCTCGACGTTGCATTGCGGCACAGCAATCGCATCTGCGGCCAGCGCTAAGCAGGGGTCATTCGAGCCCGACAGTTCTGTATGGAATGAAGGGACCAAAGAACACAAGTCCTCGCCGAGGGCCATGGGTACTCATACCCCGGCTATTCGATGGGATGAGTCACCGCGTTCGAGAATCCTAACCGAGAGGGCAAAGGCAAATGTCCGCCTACTACAAGGGGATGATACGAAAGAAGGTATATGATGGCTGGAGCAATAATGCGGAATCAGAATAGAAAGCAGCATGGGCTCGAATTTCACTCCTGGCCTAGCGCACCCTCCAACAGCTTCACCATCTCCCACTTCTTGGCTTGCTCAGCTCTGTCTCTCGGGGTGAAGCCGTCCAAATCTACGAGATCTGGCCGCGCTCCATGTCGTAGAAGCACCTGCGCACACTCCAGGCGCCCGTAATATGCGGCCCACCCGAGTGCGGACCAACCAAAGTCATCCACCCGGTCAACCTCGATACCAGGGTGTGCAAGTAGAAGCTCCATGCAACGCGGCCGTGCGGTCTGCATAAGCGGAGTCGCCCCAGTGCGTGTGGGCCGGTTGATATCGATTCCGCTCTGCGCGAGTAAGAGCTTCACAAGCCCAGCATTCCCGTGGACGGCGGCAGTGTGTAAAGCAGTCTCACCGGTGAAGCGGCAACTGGCATTGACATCGAGGCGGCCGCATTCGAGCAGATCGCGCACGAGATCCTCCCGGTCTTCGCCGATGGCTAGGTGAATCGCGGTCACCCCGAATGAGTCCGGGAATGTGAGGTCGGTTTCCGGATGCTTGACAAACAGAGATATCACGTCATATCTTCCACGCCCGTGCCGTAGAGCGTGTGTGAACGGGGTTGTTTGGTAGGCGTCGCGGCCCCTGCCTTCTGTCATTTGGGGATTGACCTCGACGGACGGCTGTTCAAGCAAGAGCGCCGTCGCCGCGGCACTTTCCCCAAATACAGCACACCAGAGCGCCGTTACCCCATACCGATTTTTCATGTTGAGGCCACCGGGATCCTTCTCCAACAGCCGTTGCATGAATGGAATGTTACCCGCAAACGCCGCTTCCATCAAGGGCGTATGGCCTTTTCGGTTCCGTGGATGTAGGACGTCGCCTTGGCTGGAGTCTAGAATGGATGGGAAGAATGGAATATTGGCACCCGGTGCTGCGGGGGCATCAGGAGCCGTGTTTGCTTGAGCCAGGAGGTGCAGGATGGTATTTCCCTCTTTGTCTCTGTTGGCAAACTGTCGGAAAGTGAACAGACTGGCAATTCCGGGAAATACTTGGAGCAGGGATATTTGATCCCGCGGCCTGAGACGGGTTGCGAGAAGAAGAAGGATCTCAGGGGGCAGAACAGGGGCTCTGGTGGGATGCATCGCTGTTGCAGGCAAGAGGGCAAGGAAAGGGAGGAAGGACCAATTTAACCATTTCCAACGACCATATCAGCCAAGAAAAGCCGTGGCACTTCGGGACACTATGGACAGGATCTCCTGCTGAGGGGCTATTCGCACGCTCTCACCCGGTTGTACGAATGTGCCCAATTTGTGACAGCCTTCCGATGCGCCTTGTTGTCCGGCGTCTTGAGAATCTTGCTCATCGCAGCATCGTAATCTTGGATCACCTTGTCCCGACCCCCAGGGTAGTCGAACTCGTACGTGACGATCGTGCCTCCTCTGTCAGGCTGCATTGCACCTTTCATTTTTTCAAACTCCTCGTAGCCTGTCATGGGGGTCCTCGCAATCGGCTGTCCAAAGTAGTTCGCTCGCCTCATCTGCTTGATCACAAACTCGTTCAGGTTCATGCTCCGCAAGCCAAGGACCAATTTTAGGGCCCGCTCGCTCTCCATGTTCCAGTTCTGGAACCGCTTTTTCTGCTCCGCCGTGAGCGCGTTGCCCTCGAGCTGCTTCTCAATCGCCTTCCTCGCCGCCACCTGCCAGTCGCCCAGCTCGCGTGCCGCGCGGTAATACTCGCTCGGCTTGTCGCTGAATCCAGGCAGGACCTTGGAGGTATCCCAGAAGCCATTGTAGTAGACGCCCTTTTTCCCTTTTCTATCCTTCTCGTCGGCGTCTTCCACCACCTGGGCAATCACTTCTGCGACAGTTCTATCACCTTCCCCCCATTCACTCCACACCTTGTCCGCCCTGGCGTCGTTCCAGGTCGGCCAGAGCATTTTGGACGGGTCAGGTTTCGTGTTGTAATCGCCAGTAGGCGCCCAGATATACTCGCACAGTTCACGCAGCGTGCACCGCTGCTTCTGCCCTCGCAGCCCGGTTCGCGAACCGACACAGCCCGTCGCAATTCCGCCGTCCTTGGCGGGGTCCGTGAAGATTTCCTCTTGCATGTAGATACTAAAGATCAAGGCCCTGTTTCGATCAGTCACGTCTTCCCACGAGGAGTGTCCGCGGGATCCAGCGGATGGCCCTTACCGTTCAGCAGAGCCTCGGATGCCAGTGGCCGTGAGGGTCGCGCAGAAGGAGAATAGGAGATACACAATGGCGAGCTTCATCTTTGCCAGACGGGCTGGAGAGCGATAGGGCCAGCGACAGAGGGGGAGGCAACTTGCTTGAGAATCGAAGGACGGGCCTGGCGGAGGCTACAAATACATCCTAGAAGCCCCCTAGCATCTTTACAGCCGTTGGACACCCACCTCGCAGAGCGAATCCTGCTAGATGGTCTACAATAGCCTTGGGGTCATCAAGGCACCGCCGCCAAGACAGCGTATAGATGAGAATTTCCCAACCCCTGCATCCAGAGCCTTGTCCGTAGCGCAGGTTGATGTCTCACTTGATTATCTAGCTTTCTCGACGCTTTCCTGGGTGTTTCTTCGTTCTGTCCAATCTACGTCCCAATACAGGCTTTGGGTCCTCCGTACGGGGACGGTACGTGCGTCCGAGGCCGCTGTGCCCCGTCGACCGGGGGCAGTTTCTTATAAGCCGGTTTGGAGCGTGGCTGTACAATATAGGAGAGCAGTGGGCATTGCACTCCCTCTTTTCTTTCTTCTCTCTGTTCATTTTCTTTTGCTTGTGTGTTCTCTACACTTGGTTTCCGCTCTAGCCAGCAAGATGTCCCGGCTACAGAGCGTTTGCGTAGCCTTCCTGTGGACACTCTTCGCGCGACCCATCTGGGCCGGCCGAGATGTCGAGGGAAACAAGATCCTCCGGCTAGGCGACGCCGTGCCCATCGACAGCCCCGGGGCCTACTACGCCGACTTGCACCCCTGCCCTGCAGCCTGCGGCGACAACAAGCCAGACAACTGGACAGTGTACTCGGCCGTCGACCGGCTGAGATACTGCCCCGAGCCCATGCTCTTCGACCTCGCGATCAACAACCCGGTCGACGCGCCGGATGCGTTCGTGAAGATTCGCGCGTGCACGGCGGGGGAGCCAGAGAACGCGAATACCACCGCCAACGCCCTCTACCTGGCTCTGGCAGAAGAAGACACTGGCGCGTCTACGAATAGCAAGCGCGATGTGGGCGAGTGTCTATCGGCCTCTGCTCGAGATGACAAACTTTCGCTGCAGTTTGGGCAGCGAGGCGCGGCGAGTCAGGTTGACGCCGCTGTCGCGGCCCTCGAGCATCTTCAGCTGTTCATGGAGAACGACTCAAACTGCGACACCCCCGTGCTCCTAGCTTACTCGAACGGCACGGTTGCTGGCATATACCTCGGCCCGGCGTTTGGGAGGGCCACGGCCACATCTGTGCTCGAGCGCCTCGAGAAGCAAGTACGGGAGAACGGAGTGGGTGAAAGGGCGCTGGTGCAGCTGTGCGGCGTGAATCGCAATGCCCACCATGTCCTCGGCGTTGCCCTCGATACCACCGGAGATGTTGCGGGCGTGCAGAAGCTCCTGAGCACCTGGTCCAAGGCCGAGTGCGCCGGCGATCTGGATGAAACGGCCGAGTGGGATGGCGTCCCCGTCTCAGAGGTCGACCGCGGGCTGGGTCGGAGTTCGCGCAATGATGCTGAGAAGCGAGGACCGCCAGAGCTGCTTGACCTGACCAGCCTGCACCCGCGAGCAGAATGCACGGTAGAAAAGGCCATCGCCGGCGACAACTGTGATACACTGGCCGCTCGGTGCGGGATCACCAGGACCGATCTCGTCTGGTACAATGGCGATGCGAATCTCTGCATGCCGGGGCACATCCTCGCGGGCCAGCGCTTGTGCTGCACCCGTGGGACACTGCCTGATATCCGGCCCAAGCCGAATGAGGATGGCTCCTGCTTCTCGTATACAGTGCAACCAGGGGATGACTGCACGACCCTGGCGCTCACGTATGGCCTCACGAATACGGTCCTCGAGCGGTTCAACAACAAAACCACCTGGGGCTGGAATGGATGCCGGAACCTCAACTATGGAATCAACATCTGCCTCAGCAATGGCGACCCGCCCATGCCGGCGCCCGTTGCCAATGCGATCTGTGGGCCAACCAAGGTGGGAACGGAGCGTCCGACGGACGGGACACCTCTGGCAGACCTTAACCCGTGTCCCCTCAACGCCTGCTGCAATATCTGGGGTCAGTGTGGTATCAACGAAGACTTCTGCATCGAGGAGCGTGGACCCGCGGGAAATCCAGGCACCTCGCCCGCGAACACAAACGGCTGTGTCTCAAGCTGCGGCGTTGACATCCACAACACTGACGGCGACCTTGTCGTCCCCTACGGCCGCGTCGGCTACTACGAGAGCTGGAACTTCAACCGCAAGTGTCTGTGGCTGCGCGCGTCGAATGCAAACACCGACTTCACCTACACCCACATCCACTGGGCCTTTATGGAGGTCGACCCGTCGGACTGGAGCGTGAAACTCGCAGACCCGTACAACCAGTGGGAGGACTTTAAGAGTCTGGACGATGTTAGGAGGATAATATCCTTCGGAGGCTGGGGCTATTCGACCGAGCCAGAGACGTACGACATCCTTCGCCAGGCGATGAGTCCGCCGAATCGCAAGACCTTTGCGACCAACGTAGCCGCCTTTGTGGAGGAGCACAAGCTCGATGGTGTGGACTTTGACTGGGAATATCCAGGGGTATGTGTGCTTCCCGTAACAATGCACAGAGGAGGATGGCCAGACTGACTATGGACTAGGCCATGGACATCCCAGGGACCCCAGCGGGCCTCGAGACGGACGGTCCGAACTACTACAAGTTCCTCATCGTCATGCGAGGCCAGCTTGCCGAGGGAAAGTCCTTGTCCATCGCTGCGCCGGCTTCATACTGGTATCTCAAGGCCTTCCCCATCGACCTGATGGCCAACGAGCTCGATTACATTGTCTACATGACCTATGATCTCCATGGTGAGTTGTGCGGTCTCTGGGAACGAACCTGGCGACTGACGTGACAAAAGGCCAATGGGACGCTGGCAACCAGTATGCCACAGAGGGTTGCCCGACGGGAAACTGTCTACAAAGCCACGGTATGCTGTCCTATATTTCCCAAAAAGTGGCCTGACACTGCGGCTAACGCGACTGCTTGCAGTCAACGTCACCGAGACAACCTACGCTCTATCTATGAGTAAGGGCCCCTGTGTGAGATTTCCACGCCTATCCCTGCTTGCCAACGTATTCACCCGTTACGGAAGAATGCCTTTTTTCGCTAATTGCAAGGTACAGTTACAAAAGCCGAGGTCCATACAAACAAGATCTATGTAGGAGAGGCCAGCTACGGCCGCTCCTTCCTCATGAGCGAGGCGGGATGCACAGGGCCAGACTGCTTCTTCGAAGGCGACCGTCTGAACTCTCCAGCGGCAAAGGGCGTCTGTACAGACACCGGGGGCTACATTTCCAACGCCGAGATCAGCCAAATTGAGATTCTCGGCGACAATGTTCAAACGTGGCATGACGAGGGTTCGGACTCCGATATCATGGTGTATAATGGTAGGCATTGTGCTTTTGGATACTCTGTCCCACATGCCTGGAGGTAGAGTCTGCTAACGCTCGACAGATACTGAGTGGGTGGCGTATATGAACCAAACCACGAAACTAAGCCGCCGAATCCATTGGAGGGCCTACAACTTTGCGGGGACGATTGATTGGGCTGTGGACCTGCAATCGTATACGGATGACGAGTACTACGACTACGAAACGGGCGAGGGAGGCGAGGACCTCCTGCCGCCCCTACCCGACGACGAGCCGGAGTGCAACGGGTCATACGACGACCTGGAAAGCATCGACGCGGATTTCGGAAGCATCCATGAGCTCTGCCTTGGGCAGTACATTCTCGAAGTTCTCCAGAAGAACTTCACCGCGTCGCTAACCGCATACGACGAGTTGATGGAGGATGGCTACGACGGCAAGTTCGAAACGTACGCCAAAGCTGTCGTCGCCGCGTCCAGCAAGGTCGTCGAGGAGTTCATGTATGAGAATGGCGAGAAGTACTTTAGCTGCATCGTCACCGAGGAGATCGAGTGCTGCGCCTACTGCGAGGACCACCACGCCACCAACCACCCTGAGATCTCCTGCCGCTACTGTGAGGAGTACGACTGCGTCCCAGACGGCGCCTGCGACGACCCAGAGGTCCATTGTGATCCGCCAGAGTTTCGGTACCGGAATATGACGCAGCCATGCCCACCCGATTACTCGATGCGCGGGCAGCCACCGCCAACTGACGGGCGGTATATGCAATCCGTGTACTGGACGCTCGAAGACCCAGACGCCTTCTGGGCCGACCTGTACACGGAGACAGGAGTGGCGCAGGAGGGTATTAAGTGGACGGACGTTCACCATTTCCCGTGCTCTCCGACGGAGGAGCACTGCGCTGAGAAATACTGGGACTACAACTTCCCGGTCCCTAGCGAGTACGACCTTGAAGACGTGATCAACCCCAAGGACGTTGTTGATGACGCGTATTATAACCTCAAGCGCCTCCAGCCAGATCTTGAAGATGTGGTGCAGGTGGTGAAGAACGACGACTACTTCGGCGACATCAACGAGCTGGTCGATGCCGTCTCCATGCCCGTGTTCATGGTCTCCGACGCAATTGAGAACATGCAGTCCATTGTTGAAATCGCGGAGGAAATTGAAGAGGCGAAAGCGAAAGCTATCCTGTTCGCCTTCCTTACCGCGATCTTCTTCTTCGTGCCGGTTGTCGGCGAGGTCATGGGGGCCGTCAGCTCCCTGGCGAACATTGGCCGCATTGTGGCTCTCCTCGGCGCTGCGGGAAATGTGGCCCTGGACGTCTACACGATCCTCGACGATCCGGAAAATGCTCCTTTGGCCATCTTTAGTCTCATCTTGACGCCACTGTCCCTTATGGATGTTGTCAAGATTGGCCAGGCTGCAAGAGCGCGGAGGGGCATGCCTGCCAGTGATGTTGCGAAGCTGGGTGACAGGCTCGCCGGGCGATTAAATCTTGTTTCAAAGCTTAAGGATAGATGTACGATATAGACTCGCTCTGCAGTGGGATTTCTCGTGTGGGGGCGATGGCCAGAACTTGGGTTAGCAACAAATTGCCTCATCAATGCGGTGTATATATTCAGGTCAAAACGACGAAACTCGGTCCAGACTTCTCGGCTTGGCACACTTCACTACGTCAGGAGTATTGACAAGCCTTTTTGTGCGGGGGTGCCACTATTTCGTGGCCCGGAATGTGGACATCTCGGGTTGATCTCCGCAGAGATAGATGTGAGATAACCCAACTCCGCGAGCCATAAATCTCGAGACGCTCAAGACTTCATACAACCCACATATGATCACGCCCATCAACCAACCATTGAGCGAAACATCCTCCATCATCCGCGCTGTATCTGAGAATCGGAAGATATGGACCCCCGAATCTGGATATACGCCGCCGTTGCGCTGGCACTATGGGTCCTCAAAGTATCTCCCTCTCTCTCTTCCCATTCTATCCACGCGAACAAGACCTCTCTAACTGTGACATTTAACAACATATAGACCCTTTACGACGCTCTAACCTCCCCCCTCCGCCCCCTCCCCGGCTCCCTCTTCACCCTCCTCAGCAACATCCCCCTAAAACTCGCTACGATATCCGGCCGCCGAATATACTTCATCCACGCTCTCCACAGAGCCCACGGTCCCATCGTGCGCATCGCCCCCACCGAAGTCTCGATCGCCTCACTGCTGGAGGTGAAAGAGATCCACCGCGCGGGATCGCCGTTCCTCAAAAGTAAGTGGTACGAGGAGTTTGTTATGAGTGGGGTTCCGGGGGTGTTTAGTATGTCGGATCCGCGGCAGCATGCGGAGAGACGGAGATTGTTTGCGAGGGCGTTTTCGAAGAGTGAGTTGCGAAGGAATTGGGAGGCTGTTGTAAGGGAGAAAGTCCGGTTTGCGGTGGGCAGGATGAAGGGGGAGATCGCCATGAATGGTGGCCAGGGAGACGGACGGGGGAGGTGTGATATCCTGAAATGGTGGACGTTCCTGGCGACTGACGTTGCGGGACACTTGATGTTCGGGGAGGACTTTGGGATGTTGGAGTTGGGTGTTGTATGCTTTTTCCCCTGCTTCCCATATCGCCTCTGGACAGTGTGATCTGACACTGCTCTTAGAAGAACGAATACATTGCTGCCCTGGAACGCACCATGAAAGCTTCCGGCATCGCTAGCGAACTCCCCCTGCTGGCATTCATAGCACGCAACCTCCCAATCCCGAGTGTACGGTCCTTCTTCCGCCCAAACGAGTGCCTCACTGCCTACGGAAAGCGCGCAGTAACAAACAGCCGCGCGAACAGCGCCTCATCACGGAATATCTTCTCGGGGCTCGTCTACGAATCCGAGAAAGCAGACGGCCTGACCGAAACAGACGTCGTCACCGAAGCTGCAAACCTCATCGTCGCAGGCTCCGACACAACCGGGATAACCCTAACATATCTCGTCTGGGCTGTTCTCTCGCACCCGTCCACGCTGCAGCGCGACCTCGAAGATGAGCTTTCCTCATTAGAGGACTCGTACGATGATGCCGCGCTTGAGACACTCCCGCTCCTTAACGCTGTTATCAAAGAGACGCTGCGTCTCTACGGCGCCGCACCGGGCTCGTTGCCGCGATCTGTCCCTGAAGGCGGAGCGAGCTTTTTGGGATACTTTATCCCCGGCGGCATGACGGTCAGCACGCAGAGTTACACCCTCCACCGAGACAGAGAGCTCTTCCCGGACCCCGAAGTCTTCGATGTTACCCGGTGGCTGTTACCGGGAACTTATGGATCTGGAGGAACCACGGGAGCATCCAATTCGAGTCAGACGCAGACGGCACCTGCATTCTCTCCCTTCGGCACCGGCCCGCGCACGTGTCTGGGGATTCACCTTGCATACATGGAGTTGCGGCTTGCGGCCGCGGAGTTCTTCCGTGAGTGTCGCGGGGTGCGGCTCGCGGAGGGGACGAGTTGGGAGGGGTGCATGGAGCCTGAGAATTACTTTTTGATTGCGCCGCGGGGGCATCGGTGTGAGGTTGTTATGTAGGTGGGGGGTACATGTTGATAAACAAGATACTGCAAATTATGCTTCATTGGATGAGTCTAGTCATTATGCATTCTATCTGCTGATAAGGTAGTTCTTTTGTCATATGTACGAAGATTCACGGTTCAAACATTCGCAGCCCGCTTCGGCCCCGCCGTCAGGTACACATACGAGGAGCCCGCAACAAGGAGGGCAATCGCAGCTATTACCTACCGTGAGAAAACATCTTCAGAAGAGCCGGTAGAACTCACCAAGCACGCTATTCGCATAGTAATACCCGAGAACCTCGGAAAAGACGCCCGAAAGAAGCGGTCCGGCAATCATGCCAATGTTAAACGGGAGTTCGGTCAGCCCGGAAAGCCGCGAGTTTCCGCCGTAGGGACCAAAGATATTCGGGTCTTTGGCTTCCAGGTCGTGGACAACCGCTACAGTCCTTCTGTTAGTCTTTGCGAAAAAAAAAAAGGATGGGAATATTCTGCGGCTCACCCATCATCTGGAACGTGCCGGCGCCGCGGGTAAGAGCCATCGCGAATCCAACACCCACAATCGCAGCGACGTAGACGGCCTCGCCGCCGGTGCCGGGCTCGAGCCGGCCCCAGACGAACTGCTCCCCTGGCACCGCGAGGAGCCAGAGTAAGGGGGCGAGCAGCGCCCATCCGAGGGTTGTCGGCCAGCGCAGCCCGACTCGGTCGCGCAGCCAGCCGATAGCCGCGCCCAAGAGGATGTTTGGGGCTTGGAGGCCGAGGAAGAGGAGTCCGACTGGTAAGCTGCCCCAGCCGAAGACGTCGCGGACGTGAAGGGGGAGGGTTGTGTCGAAGGCGCTGAGGATGAGGGAGAGGGCGAGCGTGTTCAGGAGGCTGGCGAGGATGTGTGCGTTTGTGAGCATGATGCTGTAGAAGCCGCGGCGTGGGGGGTCTTTTGACGTGTCTGCGGGGTCGGAGGTTGCATTGGCGTCGGGGTCGCCTGCGTCCTCGGCAAGGAGGGCAGTTCTCTCGTCTTCATGAGAGACGGCCGGCCGCTCGATCATCAGCAGGCGGGCGAGGAAGTCCACGGCGAGAAGGAGGAGGGCAGCCGACCATGTCGGCCAGTATCCCAGCAGCTGCAGCAGGGTGCCGGACACCATCGGCCCTGCGAACATGCCCGTTCCGACCATGGAGATGGTCGATCCAACGACTGTTCCCTTGTTCTCTTCGCTGACGCTGTCGACCAGCGTTGCGAACGCGACGATCCAGACCGAGGAGCTCGCGAGCGCTTGCAGGGCCTGGCCGGCCATGAGCACCCACACTGGATGCGTCAGTAGTAGCCCGTTAAATGGGTAGGAATGACTTACCAGTTGAAGAGCACGCGACGAGGACCGTACCCGACGCGCATGCTGCGAGCGAGAGGAGGAGCGGGCCCTTCCTGTTGGGAGTCTTGTCGGCGAAATGAGCGATGAACGGGGCGGCCACGAGCGAGATCACGCCGTAGACAGTCAGGAGCGTTGTCGTGAAGTTCTGCGTCCGCGATGGGTCGAGACCCAGCCGCGTTTCGAGCATGTACGGCAGGATGGGGACGATGAAGCCAAAGAGGAATGTTTCTGCGGTGGTCAGCGTCACTCGATCGTTGTTCAGGCAGAGAGTACCAGAGAATAAGCTGATGGTCGCGGTGGCGATGATCCACAGCTGCGATGAGCGCCATCGGTAGCCCCAGGGCGCGTCGGCCGTCATCTCAGATAGAATATTATCAGGATGAGTATGGGCGTGCAAAGAAGAAAGATCGCTGTCAGATTCGGATTTTCTCGAGTTGAGTCACCCCGCTGTTGGAGAGCTGCAGCTGGACTCGAAGCATCGAATGGGATGACAGCCTCTGGGGTCAGATCTGCAAGTTTTTTTTTTCTCCCCTCACCTGAGTAATTTTGCTCTTTGCACTGCATCTTCTGGACTGCTTTATACTCTGCGTGGCCATACACTCTCACCACCACTACTTTTCAATCATGCAGGGCACTTGAATCGCACGGTTTTGATTCAATGCATGTAGTGCCTCAGTATGAGCTACAGAGTTACGGGGAGATTCACATGACGAAGCGCGGGGGTCGGCAATCATCGGGATGAAACCAGAAGAAGGATCTGAGTTCCTAAGGTCTCTCTAGCAGTATTGCCATCTGCAAGGAAGCCTGTAATAGGCGTTCATGTCAACTATATTAGAAAAGACCAATTGAATAAATAAGGCAAGGCAAAAGCAATATTAGGGAGGTGGTAAAGAATTGATCCATCACCGACAATTGTTTACAGGTCGACATATTGTCTTGCTTCGTGATTTCGGGAACTGACAAAACTTGTAACCAAGCCATTAAACAGCAACCAGTCGGCCTTTCATTAAACTCCCTCTATCACCAAAGGGAGCAGCCCGAACCACCCTCCAAACCTCAGTTCGACTTGCCATGTCAAGCGAGTGACACAATCAAAGGAAAAAGCGCTACTCCGGTACATGGCGACTACTGCTCTACCCTATCTCGATATTAAAAGCGGTGGCATTCAGAAGGGAATATGTTGCAGTGGTTGCCAAATTGCTTTGGAAAAGGCTTTGAGATCATCAAGGGCTGAGTCTAATGCTTGTGCTCTACGAGATAAAGTTTACTCCTATGAGGGATTCATGGAACACTTCCGGCAATGTCGAGAGGCTCAAGACGTATGGATGTTGAGAAATCAGAGGGTTGATGTCGCCAACCTCTCATATTTGTCAGGCGGCGAGGTGGGTTCAGAAAGACGAATGTTATTATGTCTCCTGACGGCAAATAGCACACAGAATCCCCGTATAACCCCCCCAAAGATGTTGGTAAGGATCCATGAAGCTTAACGGTGTCGACCCAGTGCGAATCGAGGGAAAGGAACTCCCCCGATGTTTGCTTCACACCCTTCGAGCTTTTCTAGCAGAAAGCCGATTACACGGCCATGCTCGTGGACATGGCCAAGG
The DNA here is from genome assembly GCF_044049455.1 of Aspergillus lucknowensis. Taxonomy (NCBI): domain Eukaryota; kingdom Fungi; phylum Ascomycota; class Eurotiomycetes; order Eurotiales; family Aspergillaceae; genus Aspergillus; species Aspergillus lucknowensis. The sequence goes on along the minus strand of NW_027263627.1, from coordinate 41,100 downwards.
GATCGTGGGGCAAGGCCCGTGGTTTCCAGTTTACTATACATGAGGTCTCCCGCGATCATCGGGGTAGTTCCCACTCAAATCATGCGACCTTCGCAAGGACAACCAGCGATCTCGTAGTAGCCTGCTAACATTTACAGCACTTTGTACGAGAAGAATAGGGGATACCAGAGCCATGTGTAAAGAGAGACTAAGATTAAAAGAGGGAATCAATAAATAGTATACTCGACGGTTTTTGCTTTTTTTCTTTTTTTTTTTTCTTGTGCATTCGTTTCCACAGTCTGCTATCGGGATCGTCAAACTCTGGAACAACAAAACACAAAACACCACTCCAAAGCAATCCACCGGCATCCATCAGTGTCAGCGTGTCAGCTGTGACTCCACCATTTTATCCGACCGAAACTCAGTTCCAGCACCCACAGACCCGGCTCCACGCTCGTCAATCACAATATCCTCAAATCACCTGTTCCCCGGACCAATAACAACCAAGCAATGTCGCTCCTCCGCCGCCTGCTGCCCAACCCCGTCGCCAACACAGGCTCGCAGCTCCGCGACCACCAAGCCAACGAGCGCACGTTCCTCTCCTGGACGCGCATGGGTCTCGCATTCGCTGCTATGGGCCTCGCTGTCGGTCGTCTGGGGTTGATCGAGCACCTCTTCGCCCCAGCTGGTGTCGTCGCACACGACCACCCGTCCTCCGAAACCGCAGCAAAAGCGCGGGACGGGAGCCCCCAGGGGGAAGATGGGACGCGCTCTCTCGCGAAAACGAACCCCGACCTCCTTGCTAGTCGCTTATGCCAGGCGATTAGTGTGTGGTCGTTTGGGTACGGCATCTTTCGGTATTTGTCTGTGAGGCGGAATTTGAGCCGGGGGCAGTTTGTTCCGGCGGTTTGGGGGCCGGTTGTCATGACGGCGGGGACTTTGGGGGTTATCGGGACGATTATTCGGATGGATTGGCGGCCGAAAGCTGAGTTAGCAAGGAGTGATCGTGAATAATGGAGGCATGCCTGGATGGCTGCTGAGCTGTATGATACGAGAGACATAGAGACATAGAGGTAATACCGTAAAACGGTTTTTCGCGACGCGTTTAGTCTTGAATGAGGAGTGTTTCAGTGACAGTGCTTTGTTTACAAGGATAATCCGTCCAGATATATCCAAAGCTCTCTCAGAAGGCGTTCCTTCATTTAGACAAGAATCCCCAACCTCCCTGCCAGCTATATATCCACCCTCCTCCGATCCAGCACCATCCCCGTACTAACAGGCGCCGAATCCACAAACCCATTCTTAAAATACAGCTTCCTCCCCGGCGGATCCGCGAGCAGATTAATATATGGCTCCCCCTCCGCCGCATGCTCCTTGATATACGCCAGCAGCCTCTTCAACACGATATCCCCAAGCCCCTTGCGCTGGTGCTCGGGGAGGACAGCCATATCCGCGATGTGGAAGTACCACCCGCCGTCGCTGATGATCCGACCCATTGCGACGGGCGTTGGTGTTGCGGTGCTGCGTTCGCTGTTTTCTGGCGTTGGTGAGGTGTACGTGATGTAACATCCGAACCAGCTGTTTTGGACGACGGCGGCGCCTTGCGCGGGCGTCTTGGGTGTGAGGCCTGAGGCCGCGCGCAGGTGGAGGTACTCTGGGACAGAGGGGTAGCCGTCGTGGAGAGTGTAGTTTGGTGGGAGTGTCATCTTTTGGTCAGTTTTTCGGTCAGTTGCTTTGAGAAGGGCAGAGTCGGGATCTCTAATCTGCAAGAAGAGAATTGAAGAGGCCAAAAGAAGGGTTAAGAATTATTGACAATTAATTCTAAGGCGTTCCAATATATTTTGCGGGCCCAGGAACCAATGCAACCATGCTCCTCGAAGATACTCCAACACTGTGGGGTTCACCTACTGCTGCCTGGTTTCTGTCGTTGCCTGATTTATCGACTCGCTTCACAAAGGATTGTCAAAGCTTGACTCCTCAACTTCTCAACAGCGACCTTCTCTTGTCGTGTCAAAGGTGATCAATAACACCTCAGATTGTGGTTGCAAACATGGATGCATGACTAAGATTTTAGTCGCGTGGTCTAATGGTTATGATTTCTCGTTCACAGTGTGAGCTTCTCTGCCGACGGCAGGATCCCGAGAAGGTTCCCGGTTCGATCCCGGGCGCGACTATTTTTGTTGCCCTAAGAGGTGAATGGCTGATAGCGAGTCCAAACATGCTATCCCGAAGTCTGCCCTCAGGAACGCACTACAGCCAGTCACCTATAGTAGAGCCTTGATCGCCCTCGCTGCCTCAACCGATATCCCCTTCAAGGAACCCTCGTCTCTCCACTTCCCGATATACTCAAGGAATGACACCGTCCCCTCTGACCATACAACCCCCCTCGTCCGCTTCTGCTTCTCAGCAGGATCCGTGATCGTAGCCACCTCGCCGTGCGCATTGAAGTAACCCGGTGTACACCCAGCAAGTACAGAGAAATACGGAGCCCGGCGCAGAACCTCCGCCGTATGCGCCTCCTCTGCCTCCCTGGTAACCTCAAGAATCGCACGCTTCCCCGCCCCAACCCGCCGCTCCGCTTCAGAAATCCAGTACGTGATATGCGCCGCAATCAGACCAAGCATGAACACATTGTTCCCTGTGATCGTCGCCTGATTCGTCCCCGAGAAGAAGAGATTCGGGAACCCGTTCGTAGCATACCCGTGTAGCGTTGCGGCGCCGTGGGCATTCCATTTGTCTTCGAGAGACTGACCGCCGCGGCCGAGGACCCTTACGCCCGTCCGTGCGGCGGGACTCGCGTGGTCTCGGCTGGGGACGCGGTATCCCGTGCTGAAGATGATGATGTCGACAGGGTACTCCTTGTCGTCGACGACGAGACTGTTCTGGGTTATGCGCGATGGACCCTTACCGTCTGTGTCGACGAGATGGACGTTTGGGCGGTTGAATGTCTGTAGATACGTATCGCTGAATGTTGGTCGTTTACACCAGGACGGATACCACGGCTTCAGTTTCTCGGCTGTCTCCTGGTCCCGCACGATCTGGTCAATTCGCGCGCGGATAGACTCCATATGCGGGAGGTCGAGAGCGTGAAACGCATCGGCGTGTTTCTCCAGATTCTCAAGCGACGGATCGACGATTCCGTGGCGCGGAGATCCAAGGACGGCCGAGTAAGCGGGCATATCTGTCCATCCGTCGTTGACGAGATTCGCCTCGCCCGGCGCGGCGGAGTCCGTAAGCCATTTGTTCAGGTTGATCTGGCGCTTGAACTGCCACCCTTTCTCGCTGGCGACTCGGGCGCGGAATGTATCCCCGTCTGTGGCGTGCTGTCCGCGCGGCTTGACGTATGCTGGCGTGCGCTGGACGACGTACAACTCCGCGGCGTACTTGGCGACTTCGGGGATGACGGCTATGGCTGTTGCGGCGGTGCCGACGACGGCAACTCTTTTCCCTTTGAGTCTTGTCAACCGCTGGTCTTCCTGCGAGCCCCCGGATACGGTATAGTTCCACCGCGCAGTATGGAAGAGAGACCCCTCGAACGAGAGTAACCCGGGGATCTTAGGAACCTGCGGCCGCGTCAGAACCCCGGCAGCAAGATAGACATACTGCGCACGGAATGTGCGTTGAATCGGCGCCTCAGCCAGCCCCCGCCCCCTCTGCTCAACCGACTCAATCGACCACAATTGAGCCCGCTCATCCCACGCCACACCGCGCACATCCGTCCGGAAAAGCGTCTTATCGACAAGATCCCATCGCTCCGCAATCCGCTCCGCGTACTCCCGGATCTCCAGCCCAGAGGCATATTTCTGCCGCGGCACGTACCCCGTCTCCTCAAGCAGCGGCAAATACACATAACTCTCAACATCACAATGCAACCCAGGAAACCGATTCCAGTACCACGTGCCCCCGAACCCACCCGCTGCATCGACGAGCCGGATCTCGTCGGCGTTTTTCGCTACGCCCTCCTCAAGCAGCCGGACGGCGAAGTGTAGCCCGCCGAACCCGGCGCCGAGGACGAAAAAGCGGTATGTGCCTCCGTCCGCTATGGGCGAGGGACGGGCGTTTAGGGCTACGTGGTCGACCCAGGGGTCGTCGGCGAGGGTGCGCAGGCGCGCTTCGTCGCTTTCTGTCAGTTGGAGGAATTGTGCGGGGCCGTCGGGACGAAGGCGCTTGGTTGCTTCTTCGGCGTAGCGTTTGCGTGTCGCGGAGAGTTTTTCTGGGGTGATGGGGGTTGTCTGGGCCATGTCGAGTATTGTGCTGGATGTATCTGTTTAGTATGTATCTATTTACCTTCTGACGGCGTTGATATGAGAAAGGAACAGTCTCGAGTTGCGGTGGATATGAGATGGATATTCAAGCGATGACGCGAGCTGCTGCCGGGAAGACGCCACGAATGACACGAATCATGGAGAAAAGGGCGCCATGCCGCTGATGATGTATGAACTACTCCAGATGATCTCAACTCCAAAAATTCGGTGGGAATCTGCGTTCGCTCCCCCGCCTCGCGTGCTGTTCCTCTCATCGCCGAACACATCGATATCCCTCTTTCGACCAAACGACGCCGACGCAAGCATAATCCAATTATAATATGTAGTCACGCCGGATATTAGGCTTTGAAAGGACTCTTCCTCAAGTTCAAGGACGATGTCCGCCTATATATATATCTCTTCGAATCTTCCTCAATCCACGTGACTTGGAAATTTGATGCCATCAGGACATGAGAAAAAGCAATCATCAGCTTCTCCTGTATGACATGCAAAGTCTCTCAGCTTGTTAGCACGTGATAGCGCCACTCCTGATTCGGCTTGGTGGATGTGTCTCGATCTCCAGCTCGACATCAACATATCGATAAAAGTCACCTCCACCGGCGAAGGGGACCGTGAAAGATGGCTTCTCCGACGCCACGGTCGCTCGTTGACCTGCCAACCGAGATCCTCATGGAGATCGTCTGGCAAATTCCGACAATCGAGGACGCGTACCATCTCGCCCGGTCATGCTCGCGGCTCTACGAGATCCTGCAAAGCGCGGCATGTAGGAGTCGCGTTTTTCGGTCTCTGGCTGGTGTCCCCGGGTCTTCGGAGTATAATCTTGACAAGGCGTTCTCCGGTTAAGTCGCCTGTTTCGAATAAGGTGGATGTATTGCGTACTGACAACTGCAGTGCTCGTTCGGATGGCACCGTTCAAGTGGTGTTTAAAAGGCACCGAAAAACGGACCTGGATTCTCATAGACATCGACTACATGCCCATTAAGGATAAGGTTCACTTGACAATGTGGGATCTGACGACCATCCGCAATCACCAACGACATCTTACCTTCCACGAAGCACTGCACAAATTCCTGCAGCAGTTCTACGATCTCAAGCGACTGTGGCATAACCATTTTGAGTCTGGAACCGAGGACATCCTCGCGGCCGCCGCGGCCCTTCAAGCCGACATTTTGCGCGAACCAGATAATGCTAGTACCGGTGTCCCTGCAGACGACCTTTGTAGCGAGAGGACGGTCATTGCGCTCACGCTCGACTGCCTTGCTGTTATCCGGGACCTGTGCCATATAGAGTGTCATGCCACCAATCGCCCACAGAATTGGCTTTTTAGACATGGCTCCCGCGTGAACCTGTTCGCAGCCGGCTACGAGTACAATACGGTCTATCCATCTGTGACGTTGTACCGGTATGTAGGCACAGGCCGACCGAAGAGAGCACGGCCCGCTGGTAGAGCCACCCAGGATGAGGCAGGCCGCTGGAATTATGGCCACATTGAAGATATGCTGGGCGACATTTTGCGCCTGTCCTTGGGACTCCTGAACACCCAAGATCCAAGACACTGGTCGACGGTACTATACGTGCTTTCCGTGCTTGTCCTCATTCGCGATTCCCTCAGGCCTTATCTACAGTGGATGCGGAAGATGACAGTTGCAGGTGATGCTGTGGCTAAGGTCCTCGACGATCTCGCGCGGTATTACTATCTATGCACTGACGGCGGGTTCGTGCTGGGCTATTGGTGGGACGAAGAGGCCTACGCAAGGCGCGTTGGACACTGCAAGGTCTCTATTGAACGTGCGCATCGACTGCGTCGACTGTGGGCACCTAAAGGTACGTTTAAGCTCCCAAGAGGTGGGGGGTGTTCACGTCTGACATCAGATCTCTAGACGACAGCGACGATGAAGAAGACGGCGTAGTAAAATGGGACGACTGCGAAAGAGCGCTAGGCACGACGGGCTTTCGGGAGAGATTGGAGCTTTTCATTCGCATGTGGGATTGAGAGAGGTCTCATTTTAATCTTGAGTAGATGACGTGAAAGTCGACCACTGGAATGGCCTTCATAGATGGCATACCCTGGAGTATGGAGTGCATCCACAAGCTGGCCCAAGATCCCTATCACCGACCTCCAGGCTACAAAGATAGCTCTGTGAAATTCTCCTTCTCTTGGCTCCTTCAAACAGAGTAGGTCGACAAGCTCATACTGGGTAGACTATCCGCCCGTAGAAATGTTCCAGTTGCTTATGGGCATGACTGCCTTCCTCGTGCATCGCGATCGCGTCGCGTAGAAGAGATTCTGCCTTGGTGGATGTTCGCTGCGCATCAAGGGCCCCCAGAAAGACATTAAGGGTCTCCTCCTCCCCAATATGGCAGGCAACATCTAGAGGGCATACACCGAAATCGTCCTCGGCGAGAATGTCCGCTCCCTGTTCGATCAGTATGGACGCTGTGGCCGCTCTCAGCGCCGAGTTGTAAGACAAAGCGGTCGTGCCTCGTGCATCTCGGGCGTCAATATCAAGTCCGAACCCTAATAACGCATCGACAATGGCACCGGCTTTCTCCTTCTCCTCAGACGAGTCAGCGGCCGCAGAAAGGAGCTCCATCTGCCATTCTGGTTTGCGAACATTAAACCCGCATGCAACCAAGTATCGGAGAAGGGCGACGTTTCCATTATTGCAAGCGACCAGAAGCGCATCCTTCCCGGCATTGCGCCCACCCACAGGTTGAGGCAGAGGCAGTCCACATTGCACAAACGTGTCCAGTATAGACTCGGTAATGCCGGCCAGCGATTGTATCGGAATCCTCTGGTAGTCTTCTGGCCCTGTCTCGGGCAGAGCGAGGTCAAAATCAAAACCTCTTTCTAGAAGCACCCGGACTGCTGCCGGGTTTCCGATTTCTATAATCTTATATCCGAGAGGCCCGAATTCCAAACCTAAGGCAGACAAGGCAGATTCGTCAGAGGCTATGGCTTCCCCAACTCTGGGATTCGCGCCTCGGTCTAGGAGGAGGCTACAAATGGAATCAAATTCAACCGCATCGAATAGCAACGGCCTGCCTTTCCAGACAAAATTCGGGTTTGCACCCTGATCCAACAGAAGCCGAGTGATCTCCACACGTCCGTCCATTCCGTGCAGCCGCCGCCAGCTCGCGGACGGTTCCAAAACGGCACCCCGCATCCATCAATATTTTCGCAATCTTCACGTTCCCGTTAATCGCTGCGTAATACGACAGCGGGGTCTTTTCAGGATTCGCAACCAACCAAGAGCAGACAAACAATGGATTCTTCTTGACGCTCGACCGCCGTTGCCAAGGGTGTCTTTGGACCCGCTCCTGAAAGGTGATTTAAATCATACACGAATATCTTCTCCCAGGGATTAACTGAATCGAGACCGGCGGCATGAGAGAGAAGCCACTTAAGCATGTTCTCAGAACCCACCTCGATGGCCCTGTGAAGTAACCCGTTGAAGTGCAGTGCCCCGGCCTCCAAAGCTTTGAGTGCAGTACCATCAGATCCATGTAACGCCGCCCAGCTGAGAGTATGCTCCTTGTCTCGCTCGACGGATCCGCGATAGAGGCGCCGGTTGGCAGATTGGTAGGTGCGGCGATTCACCCGACACAGGGCGTTCATGTCCTGTAGGTAGTAGAGATGGTCAAAAAAGCCAAAATCAGCTCTGAAGGAAGCGTCGAAAAAGACATCTTGAAAATACCGCCCATAACGCGAGAAGGGGAGAGGGAAAGGACATTCAAGGGGGGTTGCTGGAGGTATCATCCATACGAGATCACGTGCGGAGTGCTCATGGCCGTACGAAGTCCCCCCAGAGGACATCTACAAACTCCAGCCACTCGGGGTTGTCGCTGACCAGGACTTGGAGGGCTCTCGGATTGAGAAGGAGCGCCCAATTGCATCTACTTCGTTAAATGGCCCGTTTCATATTCAAGAAAGAGTGCCCGGGTTCCAGCCTCCCTCGAACAGGAAGGCGACTACGAGGCTCCTGATGTTATAGCCCTATACAAGCCAAAGATACTATAATCAACAAAACCTTCAAAATTCTCCGCCCAAAAACTAGCTCACGAAGTAATCAGCCTGCCGGTGGTGTGATCCTACGGCCTTCAGCTACGGGATAGCTTCTGTCTGGCGATGTGTCTTACTTAGGCTTCATTCCGTCTACTACTGTAGGACACCAGTTGATACCTCAGTCCGAATCACATCCCCATGAAATTCTTCAGGTAATCCCACTTCGTAAGGTTGACGCCCTCCTTCCGCAGAATATTGTAGGCGGTCACAATATGGAAGAAGAAGTTTCCCAGGCCAAACCGCACCGCATAGCCCTCCGGGGTAAACTCAAGCTCGCTCGGCCCCATTGGCGCCTTAAAAGTCTTCCCCTCATTCGCGGCCAGTGTTGCGGTGTCCGCCTTCTCGAGAATGGCGAGCGTCTCGTCGATGCGCTTGTACAGGTCCTCGTAGGTTTTGTCGGACTGCTCGAAGTTAGGTACTTCGACGTGGGCGGCGAGATAGTACAGCTTCAAGGCGTTGCTCGTTGCGGCCCAGACCTGTAGGGAGAGCGGCCACATGTCCTCGTAGAGGCGGGCATTGAAGAGGTCGTCGAGGGGGGCGCCCTTTTGTTTGGCGTGTTCTTCGCCCTTTTGGAGGATGGCTTTCTGGGTCTTGAGGGCTTTGATTGCCGAGGTGATGGCGTAGCTGTGGTACGGGGAGGCCATTTCGCGCGTGGAGGAGCAATCTAGTCGTTTGAGGTTTTAAAATTAGAATGTCGTCGTGTCTCGCAATCGGAGAGATCAGAGAGGATAGGGAATTTAGGTTGCTAACTGTGGTCTATCTAGGGATATTTATACCTGCGAGGCGGGCTGCGATAGCCTCCACGTCAGCAACAATACGAAGGAACCATCGAATGAGCAAAGCGAAATGAAGGAACAAATAGGGGGGGGAGGGAACAGTGCTTCCCTTGTGCAGGGATTCAATTAATAATTACATTCCACCAGGTTTGGCCGCTGGATGATGCGAAGCCATCCTCGGGCCATTCCCCGCAGAGCCTTCGGGTGGGGTGTTGTGAAACTGCGACAGAATACGAAGCTGTAAGGGCGCGTTTTTCGGGTCCAGCCAGGATTTTGTCGCTTGCATTATTAATCACATCGCGGGGGAGCCATAGACTGCTGTGTCAACTTCAAGAGGCGAGAAGTGGCCAGATATTGTGATTTCAGGCTTGGTCTTTCCCATAAAAGGACCCAAGCATGCCGTGAATGACAAGAATCGGGCCGCTTCGTGCCAAGCAAATCGGCCAAGGGAGCAAATCTCGGCTGTCAGATTCCTCTGGCTTCCCCGCTCCATGCAGGCAGCACCTCATCGCTGAGAACGTCGCAGACTGCCGGCGAGCAATGGCAGCGCTGCGAAAGAACGGCCAGTTGCCGTCCTGCGAGCCGTGTCGCACGTCGAAGCTGCGATGCGACCACTCTGCGCCGATCTGCCAGCGGTGCATCGCCCGCCAGCGGCCAGACCAATGCGTCTACCACCCGTGCCCTCTTACAAAGCCACAGCAAAATCGACAGAGAAAGGAACAAGTCAGGACAAAAAGGAAGAGTACCGCTGCTGATTCTAACGAAACTGAGCCCGGAACGGATCTCTACGAGTGGGCAAGCAAGGCCCCGTCTACTCGCGGCTTCGGGCCGAAGCAGAGTCACAAGGAAGGCGATGGATCGTTCTCTCCGTCGGGATTTCTAGGCCCGACGAGCCAGTTGAGGGATTTCATGGAGCAGTTTAGGCATCATGGATCGCAGAGCGGTTCGCTTGGCGAGAATACTACTGATGCCGTTGACCCCAGAGACGTGGAGCTGGGGGCGCAGATTCTTTCGCTGCTGGAGCACATTCCTTTCTACACGGAGGTGCTTGAGCTGCGCTTCAAGCTTTTTGATGGCATCTTATTTGGTCCGCAGCTAGTGAGGGAAACGGTGCGACGGTTAAACATACTATACCGCGACGCCATCCGCGGCTCTAATGCAAACAGTAGACAGGCCCGTCTGTCAGAGTGGTCAAGGACTTTATTCCAGAATACCGCAGCAGCCATCGAGACGCATCCTGAAATGACGGTGTCTGAGTATATTTCGAGTATCGCCTCGAGATGGGACATGATCGGGTTCATTTTCGCCTTGGTCGGTAGGTCCTCGTACCAGATCAGCCGGAATGCAGCAGTGCTCGAGCGAGACGGGATGCCAGGCAAGCACAAGCACGGGTTCCGCAAGATTATAATGGCTGCCAGTGATATGTGTTTACAATTCACCCACAAACTGGGGGTCATCAGCGATCCCCTCGCCTGGGCGACGATCCAACACAATTCTTTCCTGAGTCATATGCACGGGTCTACTGGTAGGCATTCGTCTCTTTAAATCGACCCTTGCGGCTCACTCGTCGTAGACTACAGATCATGGCAATCGCTCGGGGAAATCGTTTCGCTCGTCTTCGCTCTCGGCCTCCACCAGGACCGAGTTGACGAGCGAGCCCCATTCTTCCTCTCTGAAATCCGGTGCAGGACCATGATCTCTGCATACTGCATTGACAAGGAGCTGTCAACCTTCCTCGGCCGACCCCCTCGGATATGTCGGCGATACTGCAATCTCCAGCCGCCGCTGGACCTTGGTTGGGAAGATTTGATTGCTGATGCCCCGGTTCGCGATGCCGCAGTGCAGCGACTCGGTCCTGACGGCTGGGATCCCCAGGACTATGCTGGAAATGAGTGTTCGCGGCCCAGGGTGGCTCTCCTTGCGAGTATACTCCGGGAGATGATCCTCGAGGTGTCACTGAGCTACGACATCGATGACCTGCAGGATATGGTGAAGTGTGATTCCCCGCCGTGGAGATCAACCTTTAAAGGGCCCCTCTAACACTTCACAGGAAGATCCGCATTGAGTCGAATCAGTTGCGGCTCGGACTTCCAGCGTACCTCCAGTGGCCACCAGAAAACAAGACTACGCACCTCTCTGCCGCCTCCTGGCACCTCGAGTTCCTCTACCAGGACCTGCTCCTCTCCCAGACCGTCGCCAAGCGAACCGGGCAAACTCCAGACTCGCTCATCGACACCTCCCGCGAGATCCTCGCCCTGCTCCTCGACATTGTCTCCCGACAGGCCCGCGCCGGTAACGTCAACTACCTCATCTGCTGCGATGTATGCCACCCCCCCGTCCAACCCAACGCGTTAAGCTAATGCTCTTGTAGCTATGCCACATCGGCCTCCCAGCCGCTGGGGTCCTCTCCAAGGAACTCCTCCGCCAACACGCCCAGCCCCAGGTGCCTGGGAGCACACCCTTCCCACGCTCCGAAGTAATCCAACACCTCAGCGTCTTCAGCGCACAGCTCGAGACCTTCTTCCCGGACCGAGAAGGCGAGTACGACACACTCATGAAGGGTCTCCAGTTCATCCGATTCGTGTTGGATACCGTCCTGTCCCCGTCGACGACTTCTACACTTCCGCAGCTGGATAAAGAGAGCGGGGACGATGTACATATACCACAGCGCGTTCCTTTACCGCTCCCATTACCCTTGCAGTCGCATGGTGCACAGTCCTCGGTTCCGGGGACTCAGGGGGTGGATGATGCGCAGGGCCTTGACTTTGGCGCGTTCTGGGAGGATTTCGAGTTTGACTGGGAGGGGGATAGGCGGGTGTTGTTTGGATAGAGCGGTGCAGGAGTTACGTAACCATATCTCTGATGTGTCTTTTAGACCTGTTAGAGTAGCTCCCTAAAAGGTGTCGGCCCGCAGCGGCATCCTGGAGAAATTATCGGGCCGATATTGCCTGTTTGCATGAACGCCAGTCGATAAAGAAGAAGCCGCACGGAATACGAGAGAGAAAGAGGTTGCTAAAGGGATGTAGAAGTCTAGAAGATACTGTGGAGATGCCAGCATTTCTTTATAAGGAACGACATCAATATGGGGTCCCTATCTGCGCTGGATTCTTACCATTTTCATCATCTTGATCATCTTCATATGACTGTTTTAGAGGTTCGAGAAGATCGTTCTGCTTTCCCCTTCAAATACTGGCCGTAGCCGACAAAAGGTACTGATGCCATCGACAAGTAGCAGCATGGAATACATTGAATACGGGCCTGTTGACCGGGATGACGGACCTTGTGCGACAGGGGGAGATTAGGGCTGGCGAGCTCGTCGAGACTTCCCGCGCATCGAGCGGATCGTCGTGCGGATCTGCAGCTCAACTTCCGTTTATTTGTCATGGCCAGAGCGCCAGCCGCAGCTAAGGACGCACTTTGCCCTCAACAGGAAGAGGTTCGGTGCCGCTCCCGAACGATGGGCCCCAAATTCAGATCGTCTCAAGATTTGTCACGCCCATCCCGTCCAGGCTTCATTGGATGCATGATTCAGGAGGCATGAGGGCTGGCAGGGTCGGCCGGCCTTGATAATTAGAAAATAATGACATCCCCCTCCATTCCATCCTCCCCCAACACCAACGATGTCGATGTCCATGTCAACAACGCCCACATCGCCGTGCTTCTCAACCAACCACCCACCGTCCATCTCAACCTCCGTCTCCTCCTTCTCCGACCGCCCCCCGCTGGTCCTCGTCACCGGCGGCACGGGCTTCCTCGCAAAATGGGTCATCGCCACCCTGTTGCGCGCAAACTACCGCGTCCGCACCACCATCCGCTCCTTCGCCCGCATCCCCGAACTCACATCCGCCCTCCTCGACGCCGGAATCCCACCGGCCCTCCTCCACCCCAAATCCGGCTCCCTTGACATCGTCACGGCGGACCTCTCCTCAAACGACGGCTGGGCCGCCGCCCTCCGCCACGTCGACTACGTCCACCACATCGCCTCCCCGTTCCCCATCCACGCGCCCCGCGACGACTACGACGTGATCATCCCCGCAGTCGAGGGGACAAAGCGCGTCCTCAAAGCCGCGCGCGACGCCCGCGTGAAACGCGTCGTGCTAACTAGCAGCGTCGCGGCCGTCGCATACGGCGCCGCGCATCAACACCGGGACTCGCGCTCCGCGCCCTTCACCGAGGAGAACTGGACGGATCTGTCGCGGTCGGGGATCGTCCCCGCGTATCATCGCGCCAAGACGCTGGCGGAGTGGGCGGCGTGGGTATTTGTTGAGCGGGACTGCGTCGGGAGCGGGATGGAGATGACCGTTGTGAATCCCGTGAATATCTATGGGCCTGTGCTGGGGCGGCGGGACGAGAATCCGACGCTGCGGGTGCTGAGGGAGTTGCTGGATGGGGGGGCGGGTTCGGGGATCCCGAAGGTGAGTGTGGGGGTTGTGGATGTGAGGGATTGTGTGGACTTGTTGATGCGTGCGATGACGGATCCGCGGGCGCGCGGGGAGCGGTTCCTGTGCGTGGGCGAGGGGAGTCTCTGGATGGCGGATATCGCGCGGATCCTGAGGCGGTATTTCGGGGAGAAGGCGAGGAAGGTGCCGACGAAGGTGCTGCCGGATGTGGTGGTGCGGGGGATGGCGATGTTCACGCCGGTTGCGAAGATGCTGCTGCCGGAGTTGGGGGCGGAGAGGGTGGTGAGTGCCAGGAAGGCGAGGGAGGTGCTGGGCTGGGAGTGGAAGTACACCAGCGAGGATGCGGTCATGGCCGCGGCGGAGAGCATCCTCCGCTTTCAAACGACTTACGACTGATGATTGCATATAGACTCAACGCATCTATCAAAAATTAGATCCCATATTCGCTCTACGTGCAAGACTGGACGACGTCGAGAGTGATCCCTGTCCAGACATGTGTCACCATCTCAGCATGTCAGGAACGACGTGTACAAGAGCTCCTCGGTAGTTCATGACACGGCGACGTCTATCAATGCCTCTTTGGTCCCAAGATGTTCCACCAGTCGATCAGAGCAAGTGCTCCAATGACGAGGGTTCCTCAGCTGGTTCCGTGGATCGGGAATTGGAGTCATTCAGGGGCGAATTCCCCCCCCCCAAAAGACCTGGTGATTTTCTCTATTTTCACAGACATCTGCATATATCGAACCAGACCAGACTCATTATACATGCTTCAACTGTACATCGCTTTGCTCGTCACCCACCGTCCCAAAACTCCGTTCATCTGCTCATCCATGCAAGTACCAATTAGATTAGTTGACCAATTACCACCCAGACCCAGGACGAGCAATACGTCCCACAGGCCTAAAAGGAAGACCAGAACCACCAGCCTGATACGCCTCACGCTCCTCAACCCACGAGTTCTGCATGCGCCGCACCTGTCCCGGGGTAAAGTGCGTCAGGCAGCGATCATCGGTGTAATCCATGAAGTTGTGGATGGGGTCCGTCCCGGGAACCGAGTACGCGTTCGAGGTCTCGTTCACGCCGCGGCAGGTATCGCGGACACGCGGGCATCCGAAGGCCGCGAAGGCCTCGGCCGGCGTGTCGCGGATATAGTCGCCGTGGCCGAAGCAGCCAGGGAGATCCGGGTCGTTGTTACCCGGCTGGAAGGTGTGGAAGAGGTTCAGCCAGTGGCCGACTTCGTGGACGGCCGTGATGCCCAGGTCGTAGGGGGCCTTGCCGTTGGGGAGGGTGTTGGGGTCGACGACGACGCCGTCGAGGGTGAACTCGCGGGGGGAGGAGAGGTCGTCGGGGAAGGTGCTGCGCTCGTTAGTATTTTCCAGGGATTCTGTTTATTTAAACGCTTGGAGACGCACGCAAAGCCGAGGATGCCACCGCCAATCGTGCCCAGGTACAGGTTCAGGGTAGTGTAGTTGCCCTGGCGCAGGGAGCTCTTGACCTCCCACTCGGTCTGGCTTTGGTAGCTGATCTGCTGCCAGTTGTTGTTGCGGGTGTAAGTGACGTCGACGAGGTCAAAGGAGAAGCCCGTATCGTAGTAGTTGTCGTTCAAGACATCGATCTGCTGCAGGATCTGCGACGGGAGAGACGTGGTGTTGACGCCCGTGCTGTTGGTCAGGATGACGTGCACATAGGTCTCGATGGTGGTGCTGAAGACATCGCGGGTGACAGCACCAGAATCCTCACGGTCCTCCTTCTCCAGGAAGTACCTGTGACGCGACTTGACATGCTCGCTGGGGGGCTGGGTGCCGCAGCGGGCGGAGACAAGGGCGCTGAGGCCAAGGAGGACGGGGAGGAAGCGCATGGTTGAGAGAAAATAATGAAGTTTTGCTGATTTTGACACAGATCAAGCGTGGACGGCACCCCTTTTAAATCCATCTCACGGACTTTCTTTCATAAGTTCGGCTCTGCGATGGTGATACGGGGCCTGCTGTAGATCAGGGCCGGAGAGGCTGTACGACGACGCTGATAGGAGCTGCAGCGCCATGACCCGCCGGCGATCGTACTGCCAAGCCCTCGTTCTGTGCCAGAAGGACATCGTGACGAGGAACTATTTATATCAGGGGCTGCCGGGCGTTCAATCAGCGGGCAGGCCTGGTGCTGTGCTGGCCCAGCTGCCCCGCCGGGAACTCGTATGAGGGCTAGCTCGACCTCTCGCGGCTTGGCAAGGCTTCTCCATTGCGCGACTTGTGCTGGCTGTGCTGGGTCGTCAACACAGCCGCGGAAGATGACTGGAAGCTCGGGACCCTCCTGATTCCGCTGTTGCATCGGCCTGCCTGTTGACGGGTCCCCCGGCTTCCTGCGCGTTGCGACAGAGAATCACGTTTGTGCAACAACACTGGAGGAAACGGCGCACTGATTGTCCGAAGGAACAAAGTCAATCTCTTGGGACAGAGGAATCCTCAACAAGAGGTCTGTTGTGTCATCGTCGGCGAAGTTGAGGCTCATCTCGCTCCTCCAGGATTTGGGGGCCGTCCAGTCCATCACACTGTCCAACGATCAACTCGAACTGGAGTTGAGAGACGCACAACACGAGAGCCTCGCATTACGAAACCCTCTCTTCCCCGACACGAGCTGATGACGCCGTCGAGCTCAAAGTCAAACCAAGCGCATCCACTCTCCATCTCACGTTTCCACTTTCATCCCGTTGCAGCGTCGCACAACCGAGAGCACCAACACCGACACCAACCCAGCCAACACAACCAACACACCGAGCAAGGCGGAGAAATCCTCTTCCCGTAACTCCGCTGGGCTTCATCGACTCTCATGGAACCACGGTCAGCCTCAGCCGGCCAAATGCTCTCAATTGGCACACACAGCCTCTCCCTCTCGCTCTCGGGCCCCGTCCGCTCCCCTCCCGAGCCCATTGTCGTCATCATCCCCGGCGCAGGCGATGTCGCCGCATCCTACGTCGCGCTCGAGCGCCTCCTCCGCCTCTTCACACAGACGCTCCTCTACGACCGCACAGGGCTGGGTCGGAGCGAGCGCCGCCCTGCCGCCGACCCAGCACAATCAAGCGCAGTAACAGCGGCGGAAGAACTGCATGCCCTCCTCGCCGCTGCGAATATCACTCCTCCCTTTCTTCTCGTCGGACACTCGTACGGCGGCATCGTCGCCCGCGAGTTCCTACACCTCTACCCAGACCTCGTGGCCGGGATGGTCCTCTGCGACGCGGCGACAGAGCGCTCGAGTGACCTTCTTACCTTTCCGGATCCCAATATCGTTGCCGTGACGGGCGACCTGAATTACGCGAGGGTGACGGGGCTCCGCGAGGAGACGGTGCTCTCGGATGAGGAATGGCGCGTGCGCGCGAGGGAGATATACGCCAGTGTAGTGACTGCGCAGGCTGAGGCCGCGAGCTTTGTAGAGGTCTGTCAGACGCTCAAGGCAAAGAAACAGTATGAGAATCGGGCGCTGGGACAGCGGCCGCTGAGTGTTATCCGCGCGAACGGGGTGCGCGATTATGAGCGGATCTACGAGAAGGGGATTGAGGCGGGGAATGGGTCGGTGGAGCAGAGACGGGCGTTTCGGGAGTTGTTGGATCGGTGGGAGGGGATTGATAGGGAGTTGCAGGAGGAGCAGTTGCTCCTCTCGACTACGACGAGGCTTGTCCGGCTTGAGGACTGTGGGCATAATGTGCATCTTGTGCGGCCGGATGTGCTGGCGGAGGAGATTCGGTGGGTGAGGGACAGGATTGCTGACCCTTTATCCAGGTCCTCTGGGCTTCTATAATGATATACATGAAGGTGGTATCGAGGCTAATGCCGGTTGAGCTTGTTCACCTCTTTCGCGTGCTTGAAGACGAGCTCCTTCGCTTCGGCACTGCAAGGGTTAGCACGTGTCGACGCATCTGTCGGAATCACATACTCGTCGAGGAAGATGGTAAATCCGTCGTCGTGGTTCCGGCCGTACGAATACCCCGAGTATCCATACTGCCAGAACAGATCCGGCATCTTCTCCTCCAGACTGATGTGCTGCCAGCCACCGACAGCCTCGAGACGTGTGATATTCGACACCGTCCCGAGATTCTCCAACCGTGCCTCGGGGGTTAGCCAGCCTACCTGCGTTAGAACAGCGCCTAATACAGAGACAGACAGCGTACGCACCGTACTCCTCATGCACAACCGGCTTCCCAACCTCCCGCGCCACAGCCGCATGGTCCACAATCCACTGATCCGTCCACGCCACCGTCTTCGTCCACCAGTCCGGGTACGAGTGGAAAACGCCAAAGTCGATATTGCTCAGCCCCAGCTCGACCTCGAAGTCCCCGCCGTCCGAGCCGTTGTACGCCCAGTCGTCGGACTCGTAGTTGAACCCGCCCTCTCCGCCCCAGGTCACCAGGTGGTCGGGGTCCAGGCTCTTGACGAATGTGCTCATCTCGTCGATCCACGAGGTCAGCAGCTCCGGGGTGCACCCGTCGGTGCTGCGCGGGAGATTGCGCACGTCGTCGGCGCCGCAGCGAGGCTCGTTGCCGAGTTCCCAGGCGAAGATAACCGGTGAGTCGCGGTAGCGCGTAACCATCTCCTCGACGTAGCGCTTGTAGGCGTCTTTGATCTGGGGGAGGCGGTAGAACTGCAGGTGTCAGCTTCTCTCCATGGTAGCAATGTCGAGAGAATATCAGCGGCATACGTCGTCATGGTACTGCCCACCGAGGTTGACCGTATACACATCCATCCCGCCGTAGTCAGCCCAGTTGTTCGTCAGCGCGACAATCAGCTTGATTCCCGTGTTCTCGGCGGCGTTGACGACCTTGTCGAAGGGTTCGAGGTCGATCACGGACGTGCCGTTCGCCCACCACTGGAACACAATCTCTGTTGTCCCCGCTCCCTCGCCGCCGTAGTCGGGGAGTCCGCCCTCGATGGTGGTGACGTTCTTGTCGTTGAAGCCCCAGGTGCGAAAGACGTTCAGGCCGGCTTTCTTTGCAGCCGCGAGGCCCAGCTCGACGTCCGTTTGGTTCTACGCGGTCAGGGTGCACTCTTTAGCGGCCAAGGTAGAGGACGAACGTTGTTAAATGGGAAGTAATACGCATTACTCCCAGCGAAGTAGAAATCCCTCCCATCCAGCTGAAATTTGGTCCCGTTGGTCGTGACGAAGCCTTCCCGAGCTGTTGCGCCGCCAGCCAGCAGGGCCAACGAGAGGAAGCTTGTGAGCAGCATTTTCAGCGTGTTCTCTTCAACGGAGACCGCAACATGGCCGCAGTTTCATGGCCAATTGAGTTTTTAAGGCCATTGCTCGGCCTCGCTGCAGGAGAAATTACCATCCATTCTCCGGACGCAATCCCGCCTTGGCCTTTTTATCTGAAGAATTTCTCCGCCGGTCGTCGTGTGGAGGCCCGACGGTCAATACGAAGCTCCCGACGCGTATGAAGGCATTGTGCAACCTCTCTCGTGAAGAACAGGAGAGCTCAGGGGTATTTAAAGAGACTCGTGATTGAGACTGCAAGACAGGTTCTGCCCTTTAGCCGGAGAATTCCTCGAGGTTTCCCTCTGTGCTCTTCGGAAATCTTCAGCGTCATCCCGCCATCGCCAGGGGTATTTAACCTGGAGCACGCTAGGACGCTTTGAGTGCGGAGACAGTCCGGGGAGACTTGGCTTCTGGGCAGAAATGAGATTCTGGGGTGCACAATGTTGCATCACTCCTCGACGGTGTGTCGTGCCGTCAATTCGATCCGGAGTCTGTTTGATCGGCACTTGGGGCAGTCCAGCGAAGGATGAATCTTGGAACGAAGCATCACACATTCGATGCAGGTCCAGTTCATCCGCAGTCGGCAGAACACCCCCGCGCGATATTCAGACTCCGTTGCGTTTCATCCAGGTCTCGATCCACGTCGGACCGCTCAATGTCGTCAGGCACGCTGCCCACCAACTCGACCAGTTTAGGCTAAACGTGAAGCCTCTGCGAGAGACTGAGTGTCCCTTCAGAGGAGGGGGGATGAACATTCGATGCAGAAAACGGGGTCTCTTGGTCATCTGCCGTATCCGGCATCGTCCTCCCCGCCACGGAGTCTCCCCGGATCGTCAAGCCACATCCAATCGACCACCAGAGCGATACGGCCAAAGATGCTGGAGGGTGTCGGGAGATGGAAGACCCTTGTCATCTAGCCTGGACATCTCCCGAGTCTCCGTCTTGAACCGGACTGTGCTCCACAGCACACGGCCTTGGAGATGGCGCCTAAATGTCAAGGGAGACAGGGGGAGGGAGGGTTGAGCGTTTCAGATGAAGATAAAAGAGGCACCGGGCCTTCCCTTGGAAACCCATTTCTCTTGGCAGTCCAGCAAGCTCAGCACTGCGTTCGACCAACATGAAGACCTCTGTGCTTCTCTCTTCGGCCTCCCTGGCCGCTACGGCCTCGGCTCACTGTACGCCTTCACAGTCATGATGATAGATAGAAGCACCTGCTAACGCGTCCAGACGTCTTCCCCGCCCTAATTGCAGGCGGCACGCCCACGAACGACTGGCAGTACGTCCGCCAATGGACGGGATACTACAGCAACGGCCCCGTCACGGACGTCACCAGCGTCGACATCCGCTGTAACGTGGACGGCACCAACGGCGGGAACACCGAGACCCTCGAAGTCAAGGCCGGCGACACCGTCGGCTTCACCGTCGCGCCCAACATCTACCACCCGGGCCCCCTCCTGGCATACATGGCCAAGGCACCGAACTCCGCTGCGGAATTTGACGGCGACGGTGAAGTGTGGTTCAAGATCTACGAGGATGGGCCGGAATTCGGCGACCAGGCCTTGACCTGGCCGAGTGACAGTACGCCCCTTCCCCCCGCTCTGTCTCTCTCTTTCTGTTATGCTATATGCTAACGCCGTGTAGCCCTCTCCCAGGTGGAGTTCACGATCCCCGCCTCCCTGCCGGATGGAGACTACCTGTACCGCGTCGAGCACATCGGCCTCCACAGCGCCAGCGCAGCGGGTGGTGCGCAGTTCTACATCTCCTGCGGCCAGATCACCGTTACTGGTGGTGGCAGCGGCACCCCTGGGCCCCTTGTTGCCTTCCCCGGTGCTTACTCGGCCGAGGACCCTGGTCTGATGATCAACATCTACTACCCCGTGCCCACGGAGTACACTCCTCCCGGACCTGCTGTCTGGAGTGGTTAGTGAGCTCGGGCGGGAAGGACACCAGACACTTCTGGTGGATGAGACCCGGCTGCGAGGGTAAATTGATGTGCTGACGGATGCTGTGCATTCTGTGGCTTCTTGGCTTGATGTATATACGGTCCTTTAGATATGATGTCTGCCTCCTTGATGCAGGTAGGAGATGAATTGATGACCTGTTGCATGGGATTTAAGTATGTTCCTGAGTAGAAGAATGATCGATATGACTTCGTGGGTTGAGAGGTGAGTGACAACGGCAGTTTTAGGGTTTACTCCCAGGTACTTCGACTTCGTCTGACAGCCCGGATTTGGTGTCGTTGCTGCCATCACTTAACAAGGCCTAGCATGGAGTGCCAACAACATTGTGAATCCAGACTTCCGAACGTAATTTGACGACATCGTCATCTTCCTATGCCTCCAGGAAGAGCGTGATAAGCCTGGGGACAACCCAACCCAGAATCGGAGACGAATGGCGACTGTTTCGGATCGAATCGGAGCTTCCCACACCGAGAGAGGTTGCCCGGGCTGCACTTTCTCTTCTTTCCTTTTTCGTTCCTTTCCCAGCAGCGTCGGAGGCAGACGTGGTGGGTCTTATCTCAGAAATGTATCTTAGTTCACAAGAACACCTTACACGAGTGAGAGTTAAAACCATTCTACATTCGGAGAATCTCTCTCTCTCTCTCTCTCTCTCTCTCTCCCTCTTGACCTTGCCTCGTTTGACCGTCCAACTTCTTCCTCGATTCTCACATCAGAGAGTTTCAGTCCCTTGGAGAGGCAGAGCCGTTCCACTGCCCCGCGGTTAGTCATTGGGAGGCCCAGCCGGAAGGAATTCCGACCACTCAGCCTCATCTAACGTCATAGCTCCAAGCTATCCCAGGCGTTCGTTGATATTTCTTCCTCCTCCATCGCTCGCAGCAACGTGAATCCTCCCTATTACAACTAAATTTGCAGCGATGGCGTCCAACTCAGAGTACTCGCAGACCCTCCAGCACATTACCGACGCAAAGCTCGAGGAGCTATCCAATAAGCGCAGCATCTTCCTCCAGCGCAAGACGGCTGCCTTGGACGCAGCACAGTCCGTCCACTCTCCGATCGACAAGGTCCGCGCGCTCTCCGAGGGGGTCAAGACCTGCTTCAACATCCACGTCAAGGACGGTCGCGTCGTTGCGAGCTCTGCTGGGAACCGCGAACTAGAGATCGCCCTGGCAAATCTAGATCGCTTCCTCAAGCAGGCACAGTATGATCCTGCCATCTCTCCGGCTACCGTGGAGCGGTGGCACCGGTCGCTTCTGGGCTATCTCGACGTCCAGGCTCTCAAGTATGAGTACGCGACGCTGTTCGCCCAGCTCACCATGGAGTGGCTGTCCACAAAAAAGGAGCAGAGTCCCGGTGCGCAGGTGCATGCGCGTGCGTCTGCGCAAGACGACTTTGAGAGGCTGGCCAGCGCCCGGAAATTAGAGTCGAGGAAGGAATGGGAGGATTTCGCTTTTACGCCTGTTGACCGCGACGTCGAGACCATCAAGGAGTTTCTCAGGGACCTCTTCACAGGATCTGAGGACTCCGGCCATCCGAAAGCCGTGTCCAAAGCGTTGACGGCCCTCCGGGAAAATGTTGCGACTTTCGAAATGTCGCTGGCCCGACAGCCCTTCCACGTGGCGTCACTGAACTGGGTGATCTCCGGCCTTCTTGACTCCGACCTGGTGACGAACAAGCAGCGTGCTGCCTTGAGAGATTTCCGAAATGACCACACAGTGCTCACCGAGCTGACTGACGTCCTGAATATGCGACTGGCAGCCCTAGACGCATGGTCTTGGGGCTCCGCGGTATCTGTAGAGCAGCGCCGGCAGCTAAACGGATCCTACCAAGTGCATATGAACGAAGATCTCATCCAGGCGATATTCCTCCAGTACATCGGTGCCAAGTGGTCCGTGTTCTTCAAGGGGGCCCTGCAGCATTTCAGAGGGACTAGGAACGTCTGGAAATCTCTCCGGTCCACTGTGCCTGCTATAGATAGGAGGCGTCGTGACTTCTTCCTAGATCAGCGTGGAGACAAGCCCAGCCTCCAGGCGACGAAAGAGTCAATCCATTGCAAAGCATACTTTGTGTCTCAACTTCTCAACAGCGAGCACCACGAGAGGCGGCAAGAGGAAGGAGAACAAGAGGCCGTTATGGCGAAAGAGGCCGTTATGACGAATCGCGCCAGGATGAGGCCATTTGCTGCTGCTGCACGATTCATGAAACAGCCGTCGATAAGCTCTGGAGAGGAGTCCGACGAGGAAATGGGATTCGGTCTTTTCGATGGCGGCGACGATGACTACGACGCAGATCAGTCCTATGATGACCACTGGGCCCAGAGCGTCAAGAACCCTGCCAACCAGATGCAAGCGAAGCAGAACCTCTTGCTTCTTCTGAGCGCAGATACTATCATCAACAAGCGGCTGCACGGCGAGGTGACTTGCTTCCGGGCCCAGTATGAGTCCCTGTACCCGAGCCTGCCGCATCCAACTATCCTCGCAGTCCTCAGCTTCCTCGGTGTATCGGACAAGTGGCTCAGCTTCTTTGAGCGGTTCCTAACAGCCCCGCTGAGGTTTGTCGACGACCCAGACGCTGAGGCGCGCAGGCGTCGCCGTGGTACGCCAGCGTCTCATGTCCTGAGCGAGGTGTTCGCGGAGACAACCCTCTTCTGTCTCGACTTCATGATCAATAACGAAAGTAATGGCGAGATTCTATGGCGAATCAGTGACGATCTCTGGTTCTGGTCGCGCGACCAGCAGACGTGCGTCACAGCGTGGAAGGCCATCCAGCGATTCAACGCGGCCATGGGCCTTTCTATCAGTGCAGCCAAAAGCGGCGGCGCACACATCACCCAGCAATCACGGCCAACGCACCCTTCATTACCCTCGGGCAAGATAAGATGGGGGATGCTCTATCTCAATGCCGAGTCCGGACGCTTTGAGATCGACCAAGAGATGGTGGACAGCCACATCGAGGAACTGAAGCGCCAACTGGACGACAAACAGGATAGCGTCTTCGGCTGGATCCAGGCCTGGAACTCCTACGCCTCGACCTTCTTTACGTATAACTTCGGCACGCCCGCCAACTGTTTCGGCCGGGAGCACGTCGACATGACGCTCCAGACCCACGAGCGCATCCAGCGAAAGATATTCTCCTCGCGGCCCGAGGAGAGTAAAGGGGACAGCAGCGTGATCACATACCTCCGCGACACGATCAGCGCGCGGTTCGGAAACACCTCCATCCCAGACGGCTACTTCTTCCTTCCCATCGACCTCGGCGGCCTGGAGCTGTCCAGCCCCTTCATCAACCTGGTCGGTCTGCACGACTCGGTCCTCGCGCGCCCAGACTCCATCCTCGACGACTTCCTGGACGAAGAACGCGACGCCTACGAAATGCTGAAACGGCGCTACGAGGAACGCGAGAAAGCCCGGATCCAGTCGCACTCGCGTTCGCAAAGTACCTTCCGCCCAGATGACGCAGACCACTTCCTCTCCTTCGAAGAGTACACGCGGCACCGCGAGCTCCTGGACTACAAGTCCCCCAAGTCGCTCGTCTGGGTGTATGATACGCTCCTGAGGCGGCCGCAGCCGGATGTTATCGAGGATGACGCCTCCGGGGCTGTCGCCCTGGGCCTCGGCCGGCTCAGGTCCCAGGCCCAGACTAACCTCTCCGGTATCAAGTCGAGTTGGGGCCAGATGACGGCGTACTGGAGGTGGGTGGCGCAGCTGTATGGTCCGGAGATCATTGAGCGGTTTGGGGGTTTCAATGTCGTGGACCCGGGGCTGTTGCCGATAGGCCTGGTTAGTCAGTTCCGTAGTGGGAGAATGAGCTGGCGGGAGGAGTAGTGGCAGGTTGTAGGTGGCCAGCCATGGCTTTGTATGTGATAAGTGGTTGATTTGAGTTCTTTGCGCTACTTGCAGAGCAAAGTAAGGGTTCGGTCATAGTCAATGTCCACATTCTTCCATCTGCGAAGCCCGAGTATAGATCCTGGGCGCGGGACCTTGGAGCTACGGTATAATAAAGACATCGTCTCAACCATCGAAGCGTAGGTATTCGTAGACAAATTCGATGGTTCCAGCCAACACTTCAAGAACATGGGATGAACGAAAGTATGCCACTGCCTACTGATTCGGTATCTTGCACACCACAACCGTCAAGTCAGCTGTGTTCCTGTCTACAGCGTTGGTAGAAAAAGATGAGAGGGCTACATGAGGAATCCAGATGCGTACTTATGAGTTCTGAGGGGTAGCGGAATGTTCGATGTATATCTTGAAGTCCCAGCATCGTCTACTGATACTTCGTGGATATTGCATAGTTTTGGATTATCTGGCCCGTGTTAATTATATTATTATATTACCTTCCCTCCCTTCGGGAGGTCTCCCACGAACTCCTTGTCGACATGATACTCAGTTGTCACCTGGATCTGATTGATGGGATCCTCGCCCGATTCAATGATATGTTCCTGGCTATCCCCTGACGACCCACGCTTGCCCTTTCCACGGCCCGGCCAGGCAATCGAAGACAGCTCGAACTGCCTCTCGCGGTCCCGGTCCCAGCCATGCTCACGATCCTCGACGCCCACGACGCTGGTTATCGTGCCGCCGGGTCCTCCTCCTCGAGTGTTCTTCTGCGTGCTGGACCACGGATGGGTGTTGCTACTATTGCCGTAGCGCCGATCGGCGGAGGAGGACTTCTTTGTCGAGAACCAGCGGTTCTTATTGAAGAGGGGCTTGATCCCCGGGCTGCAGACGGCGAGGCCCGAGACGAAGATCTCGCGCGACGCCCAGCCCAGGGCGACGGTGAGGTCGTCGATACTTCGGACGGAGTAGTAGGCGCGCAGGACGGCGCAGATGATGATGAAGATGCCGGAGGAGAAGAGGATGCCCAGGATAACTTTGCGGTAGAGGGGCATTTTGGCGGCGAAGACGACGGGGAGCGGGATGATGATTATGCTTGCGTCCGTGCTGGGGCTGTTAGCCGTCTCGATGCAGATCCAGAGGCTGAATGGCACTCACAGAATATTCAGGACTTCAATTACGACGTAGTTCAGGGTCCGTTTCGTACAGCTGTCTGCGGTCACTTAGCCTGGGGAACCCAAGACGATGGTGTGCGCATACCTCCTGGAAACGGCTTGACCTGCCAGTTCCTCTGGATTGGTATACACTGGCACATGTGAAGGAGGATGGACGCCGTAAAGGTGATAATGCAGAACGCGCTGACGAATTTGACCAGCCGGTGTTGCCAGAGCCCGGTGCTGTATGTCCATCGAGTTAGGAACTCGTTCAGCGAGGGGACGGACAACGTACGTGATTCGGCTGTAGAGAAAGATGACAACCCCCTTCAGAGACCACACGAGGAGGATGTAGAAGACCCAGGCGGCGAAGGCGAGCTGCGACCCTTTGCGGATCCGGGGGACCATGTGGTCCGGAACGAGCTCAGCGGTCTTGTAGTCGAGACCGATATTGTTTCCGAAGAGTGCTGCGAATGTGAGCCTCGCTGTGACATGGAATCAGAGGAAGCGTGCCGTACCGCATGTATACAGCAATGTCGTCTCCAGAGTCCAGAAGATCTGTGCATCTCACCGTCAGCAGGCCCTTCCTCGCAGCTTTCCGCAGAAGACGCACGATAGAAGCTGCAGCAAACCCGTCGTCCCAGGAGAAATTCCGAATGCCAATTGTCTTCCACCGGGCAAAGAACCGGATGGCGAAGACAATCATGCCAATGGCATATTCGGCCCACAGCTCGGCGTTGAGGTTGTAGCCCATGCTGCAAATTCGAGGCTTTCAGGCACTCGTCTCAAAGGACTGAGCATCGAGCAGAAAAGGGCGACCTTGAAGGAATGACGGGGTATTTCATCTCCGCAAGCCCTCAGGTCGACCCGCTGGATGTGGAGGAGAGGCGTGCGGCGATGGACGGAACTGCATCCTTCGCCCCACAAACAGTCGCCCAACATCCAGCATGGTCTCGTCTCTCTGGACTCTGACTGATCGCACCAAGACGCCAGGCACGATCGACAGGATCCACGATGTTGGGGTCTCCAAGGGGCGGGTTGCCGTCCCGTGGAGAACAGGAGCTGAATCCCAGCCGGATGAGGCATCTTCGCGAAAGCCAAACTTTGACCAGGAGCGGCTGCAGCATCTGTTGGAGTATCTTGCGAAATTCTCGTTTCAGACCTGCTCTGGCCGTGCGCAAAGTCCGTTCTTCGAGCGTCATCAGGCGGGTCCATCCGAGTCTGGTTTGAACGAGTGTCAGTTCTGACGAGCGCACAGGTTGGCGTCATTTGTCCAAGTTGAGGCATCGCAGGTCCAGGGGTCGGGAAAGATCGACTTCTCGAACAGCAGGTCCATTTCCGCCGGCTCATCGTGTGGAGTCTGTGGACGGCCAAGCTGAATCGACCGGGGAAAAGCGTCCGACGAAGCAGGCGATCTCTTTCCCTGACAGGCCCTGCATTCCGTGTCTTGAATCGACCATCGAACTTTCCATTGTGCATTTCCTCGTCTGGGGTGCCGGGGGGGCCGACGGAGCACTCCCGACGCCTTGGAATACGAGGCGCCCCAGTCTGGAAACGACCAAAAGAAACACATTGCCTTGTCCAATGGCTGCGCCTGCGGGAACTGTTTCCGCCTGTCAAGACTTGATGGACGATTTCCGACCTGGTTGCTGCCAATCAGCAGTTCTCTTGAAGAGACCGTGGGTGGAGTTTGCTGTCCTTCTTCGTTCGGAAACTCGCGAGTGCAACCATTGTGTGTGTGGTGAAGATCGCTTTCTTTCTCGTTGTCCCCAGGGAGAAAGATGACAAGTCGATTCTCAACCTCGCCACAAAAGATGCCAACTCTCTGGAGTTCCTGCCGAAATGTTTTGCGCGTCAAGCCAAATTATAAAAAGCCTCCCGCAAGGCAAGGAGAAAAGGGGATCTTTGCAGTGATCGAGGCCCTTTAAATAGAATGCTTAGTAGCTTACGCTTTCTCGAAGTCCAATAAGGAACCTTGCACAAAATATATATATATATATATTCGTCGCTCCCCGTCTCGACGAAGTCAAAAACAACTAAGGAGCACACTGGCAAGCTCCCGGCGCAAGAGAGAGGCTCGGCCTTCTTTTCTGGACCACCCAAAGCCGGTCGACGAGTCGCTATTCCCCAACTGTGCTCGCGTTCTGCACCGTCATTCTTGACAACTTCCAGGGCAGAACGCGAGGTAAAACCCCCTGCAAGCGCCTCGCAAACACACGCGCAGGCGGCATCGGATTCAGTTTCTTCACTCGTCTTCACTCCAACGGGTAAAAGGATGAGGATTGAGAAGGACGCTGCTTGATGGAAAGAAAATACCCGATGGCCAAGTCCCCCCGCTTGTTTTGCGGGGAAGAGGCAGGGATTCAGACAGGGGATGCTGTAGAGCCGGCTAATTCACCCGGCCGACGGAGAATCTTTCAAAGGCTGGAGGCATTAATTTAGCTAAAGGCTCTCCAGTGATTGACTCGCGAATTCTTCCTCCGTGCTTCGCCAAAGTCGCAACATGAGAGCGCCCAACCCCCTCCTCACCACCGCTGTGGCCATCTGCGGGTTAGCAGACGGCAAGGCGCTCAGGTCCTCTTCTCCGGCGGATGGAGGCACTTCTCTGCTCCAGACCGGCTACCTGATTGGGAATGGGAAGCTTGGAGGTAATCTCTTCCCTTCAGTTACCTAGAGACATTGAACTGAACTTGTGAAGCCATCCCGTTTGGTCCGCCAGGAGCCGAGAAACTCAACCTAAATGTTGACAGTCTATGGTCTGGTGGGCCGTTT
The DNA here is from genome assembly GCF_044049455.1 of Aspergillus lucknowensis. Classification (NCBI taxonomy): domain Eukaryota; kingdom Fungi; phylum Ascomycota; class Eurotiomycetes; order Eurotiales; family Aspergillaceae; genus Aspergillus; species Aspergillus lucknowensis. The sequence continues at coordinate 12,656 of NW_027263627.1, read as the reverse complement.
GAGGTCGAGGTATGACCTGCAATTTGGCATTAGGATTATCTTACTGAGTTCATGAGGGATACAACGGCGGAAACCCTTCATCGCCATTGTACGGTGCGCTCCCCGGCATCCGGGAGAGGATTTTCCAGAGCGGAACAGGTGGTTCGTCTCTCCAAGAACAATTTTCGAGGAATCTATATTGAAGTTGACAGGAATGGACGAATTACTCGGAAATGGAAACCATTACGGCTCAAATCGCGTGCTGGGAAATCTATCCGTTACCTTTGACGGAGCACCCTCCTACACCAACTACAAGCGGACACTCGATCTGGACGACGGCGTCCACAGGACGAAGTTCCGTATCAACAACAGCTCAGCTGAGATTGCGTCTTCTGTCTTCTGCTCCTACCCCGACCAAGTCTGCGTCTATCATCTCGAGTCGACGGAGCGCCTGCCAGTCGTCGCGGTCAAGTTTGAGAATCACCTAGTCGAGCAGAGTCTCCTACAGTCTTCCTGCGAGGGTTCCACCGTCCGGCATTCCGGGCTCACGCAGGCTGGTTCGCCTGAGGGGATGAAGTATGCTGCTGTGGCGCGGGTCGATCCCAAATCTGCGACGACGACTTGCTCCAGCGAGGGCGCACTTCAGATCTCCGCCGGCAAGGAGGTCACGATCATCATCAGCGCGGAGACAAACTACGACCAGAAGGCCGGGAACGCGCAGAATAACTGGTCGTTCAAGGGGGCTGACCCTGGCCCTGTCGTTGAGAGAATCTCCTCTGCCGCGAGCTCGAGGGGCTACGATTCCCTTCTTGACCGTCATGTTAGGGACTACCAGAGCCTGATGGGGGAGTTTTCGCTCGAGCTCCCGGATCCGTTACGCTCAGAGAGCGAAGACACAGACACGGCCGGCCTAATTGAGGGTTACTCCTACGACGGCACGGGAAATCCGTACCTAGAGAATCTCCTGTTCGACTATGCAAGACACCTACTGCTCAGCTCCTCGCGCGCCAACTCGCTCCCGGCGAACCTGCAGGGTCGATGGACTGAGTCGCTAACTCCCGCGTGGAGCGCTGATTACCACGCTAACATTAACGTCCAGATGAATTACTGGCTGGCGGATCAGACCGGGCTCGCAGAGACGCAGCACGCGCTGTGGAGGTATATGGCCGACACTTGGGTTCCCAGGGGTACGGAGACAGCACGACTACTCTACAATGCCAGCGGGTGGGTCGTTCATAACGAGATGAATGTCTTCGGGTTCACGGCTATGAAGGAGGACGCGCTGTGGGCGAACTGTATGTCCTCTGTTTTTGACATACCCTAACTGGCCGCGGCTGATCGCAACAGACCCCGCCGCCGCAGCATGGCTAATGCAGCACGTCTGGGACAGCTTCGAGTACACACAAGATGCAGCCTGGCTCGATTCGCAAGGCTACCCGCTCCTGAAAGGCGTCGCCTCCTTCTGGCTCTCCTCCCTCCAAGACGACAGATTCTATCACGACGGCTCCCTCGTCGCCAACCCGTGCAACAGCCCCGAGACGGGCCCGACAACCTTCAGCTGCGCGCACTACCAGCAGCTCATCCACCAGGTATTCGACTCCGTGCTTGCCGCTCAGGAGTTCATACACCCGAGTTCGCGCGATCCGCAGTTCGTCGCTGCAGTCACGGCCGCTCTGGAGCGGCTAGACAAGGGCCTCCATTTCTCCTCCTGGGGCGGAATCAAAGAATGGAAACTCCCAGAGAGCTTCGGATATGACGGCAAGAGCACGCATCGGCATCTCTCGCACTTGGTTGGTTGGTACCCGGGGTACTCGATCTCGTCCTTCGCAAACGGGTACGGCGCGAACACGTCCATCCAGAACGCTGTGAGGGAGACCCTGATCTCCCGCGGGATGGGCAACGCCGAAGACGCGAATGCCGGGTGGGCCAAGGTGTGGCGCGCTGCGTGCTGGGCGCGGCTGAACGACTCGGCCACGGCGTACGGCGAGCTGCGGTACGCGATTGACCAGAATTTTGTGGGGAACGCGCTGAGCATGTACTCTGGGACGGAGCCGCCGTTCCAGATTGATGCGAACTTTGGGTTTGCGGGGGCTGTACTGAGTATGTTGGTTGTGGATTTGCCGGTGGCAGACGGGGCGAGGATGAGGACGGACAGTCGGACTGTGGTGTTGGGGCCGGCGATACCGCGTGAGTGGGCCGGCGGGAGGGTCAAGGGGCTGAGGATCAGGGGTGGTGGGATGGTGGACTTTAGCTGGGATGCGAGGGGAGTTGTCAACAGGGCGAGGGTTGTATCTCGAGGCACGGGAGGGAGGGTGCGTTTGGTTAACGTGGAGGGGCATCTTCTAGCAGAATTATAGGTGGCTTCAATAGAATCACTATGGAGAACTCTAATATGCGCATGCTCCTCAGATCCCATAGTTAAAGAAGTAAGTCGATTATCATAAAGGAAGAAATCCAGCACGCGGCCATCATTACAACAGAGACATGCCCTTGAAAGTATTTTAGAGATGCTGATGTACTTGATTTTCTACCACCTGGGCACCTGGGGTTGATGGCCTTCCCTTTCCCCTTTTGTGCCTACCCCTTGCTGCTAGGTATTTGCTTCCTAAGTGGCTCTCAACATGCCCTCAGCATGTCCTAAGTAGCCTCAGGTAATTACTAGGTACTAGCTAAGTTAAAGACTAAGTGCCCGAAGCAAGTAACCGTAATATACTATATCTGTAAGGTGTCAGGATTTGGCGAAAGCATTCAGCTGTTGTGCCAGGGGCCAGCAAGTGTCAAGCTGCCTAGTCTTTGTGATGGAACTTGTTCAGGATTACAGAGAGGATTCTATCTTGGAAGAAATAGAACAAATTGCTTGGAGAACTAGAATACAGCAAGCAACATAAGGTCTTATATAATTGACCAGCAGGTGGCTGTCAGGCAGCCGTCAGGCAGTGGCCTGAACGGGGTTGCCCCCGACGCCCGCCGGTTCAGGCGCCGACTGTGACAATGCCCGAGTGAACATTCAAGACAAAATCCAATATTGTACTGGAGTACATGATGACCAGAAGAGGGATAAGCTGACACAAGCTATCTCAAACACCTGTCCAGCTCCTTTCTTATTTCCAACCATTATCTATCAGGTCAACCAACCAATATTGAGTAAACCGCAGAATATTTAGCTGCCTGGAAGTGCAAACTATATTTTTTCCATGGTGAGCTGATACCATCAGTATTGTTCTCTCGCTGCATTGGGAGACCATGCCAAAAAAACAAAACTAACCACACGAGGGAATTCCCATGCCCTTCCAAGCTTTACAGAAGCTACCAATCACCCTCAACCTCATGCATGATGAGGCTTTTTTGATATTGGACAGCCGAGAGCGAGGGAACTTCGCTCACTTGATAGCTGAGTCGAATGTACCTACCATGCTCATCAAATCTTGATGAAGTATTTGTTTACCTGGGATGGAATTTGTCTCATTCAACCATGTCACATCCATGGTGTTTCCATTGCTCGCTGAACGTCGAGTGGTGATACCTACCTCCCCATCACAGGGGTTGACAGCCCTGCAGACAGCACCAATTGCAATCAACCAGAGGCAACTGACCAACAGAGCAGCCATGGCGTTTTGCCCCGCTTTAGCGACGCGTTCCCGTTCAGCCGGACGCTGGCTCAGTCGTCTTCAAACCGCTCATGTCCCAGACTCTGCGCAGACCCGGCGGCCTTCCTTGCCCCTCGAGGCAACTCGTTTGCTGGGGCGCTAAAAAGGCCTTATTTTGACTTTCATACTTGTCCGTGCCGACATTAAAACCTTCCAGAATCCACACCGATGTAGCATGGGATTGCCACGGCTCGGTTCTTGAATGTCAATATGCGCGCTTTGTTCTCTTTTGCTTTCGGAATTGAAGCGATTGTTTTGCAGCCTTGTAAGCCATCTGAAGATCACCAGCCCAGAGTAGCGTCAATGCCATCACAGTTACAGTCAACGGTATAGCCACAGCCCAGTAGATCCATTGCCCGCTATTGATGTTGCGAATATCAGCTGTGTTCATGCCGAAGATACTCGAGACCGTGCTCAGAGGGAGAAAGATAATTGTCACCACTGTGAACGCGTGGATTGCGAATTCTTGGCGGTTCTTGTCATTCCGGACTTTGGTTTCGTTCTATAGAGGATTGTAGTATCAGCAAGTGCTACATGGGTGAGGTCTTGAATAAAAAAAAAAGCCATGAGAACTTTGGTATTATCATACCATGGCTTCGAGTGCACGGGCTTGGTCATGAGATGGCCAAATACCTCTGCTGTGTAGTCAAGCAGCTCACTGCAGTCCTTGGGGAAGCTGCTGCGTAGACTGGCGTGACTGTGTTGAGGTATCTGTAAGAATCTGCGGTAGCCCTGGCTATCAGAGTGGTCTTTGGCTACATCCTTTGTTTCATTTAATGTCCCGATATTGGCGGGTTTGGATTCTGAGTCGGCAGGATGGCCTGCCACAAGGTTTGATTCAGGATAATTCAACTGCGTTTTGTTCCTTCCGCTCACATTTGATACATCCAGCTGGCTCATCAGGGCTCTTTGTTCGGCTAGGACGTCCTGTATCCATTTGATCTTTTTCTGCAGGGCATCGGTGCTGTCCTTATGTGATGGGTCCAGCTGATCATTTTGCACGAGACTTTTCTATTCATCTGTCAGTACGTCCTTTTTGGAGGCTAGTCCCTATCTCTTCTTCTGTTCCTGCGGCAATCCCCAAGGGGTTACGTACCAAATCAGCCGAATATTCCGAGTGCGGCTGAAGGATGGCTCGAATCGGTTAGGGTATGCTTGTTGCTTGAGAAAGTGGCTGCCGAACTCTCTTAGAATCATTGTTTTAGTCAGTGAGGTCATTGTCTGGGTGGGTACATGTGAGTCTAAGGCCGTTGCAGCATTGACTACAAGTATGTATATGGGTATGTTTCTTCAATCCTATAACTCAAACCAATCCTCCCAATGAGCCTGCCACACGCCGGTCGTGAAGATGATACCTACAATGGCTACCGCATTAGATGGTGACTCAGTTGCTATTCGATAAAGACCTCAGGGTCTACTAGTAATATAATACACGTTGTACGAGCTGGCTTGGATATATTCTCCGACATTAATGAACTCCATCCCGGCCCCTACCGCGCCGCTCTGGCAAGCGTGGCAAGACCTGACCCGTACTATTGTCTCTACAAGATGGCCCCTTTATCTCTGAACATCAGGAATCAATATACGAGTCATAGAATCATACCCGTTTTCATTTATCTAGACATCTTCACTCTCCAAGGCTAAACCATCCTCCCTAACCGCCATCACTAGAAATCAACATACCATCCACTACTCTCATCATCAAAGACAGACACATCTACCGCCCTCTTTTGTATAACATCTCGTTCTATGACGTCTCTTTCTTCAACGTCTCCTTCTATAACGTCTCGTTTGGCCGGGACGGTAGGCGGATCAGGCCAGATCGGGCCTCCACGATGCCACCAACCTTGCCAGTACACCGCGTCCGGATCAGAAGCCTTTTTCGGACCGATTGCATCGATGCGATTGCAGACCCTGTTGTTGCCGCTAGGATCAGTCCATTTACCGTCTCCTGTCATCTGAAGCCGAGGGAATTCCACCCTCCCCCAAATGCCAGTACGTTTGATATAGCCGCTTCCGCCCCTGGCCATATTGGAGTCCATCATCACGACATTGCCGCCGCACATGTAGGCCATGGCATTGGACATGGCTTCAAAGTATCCCTGGCGAAGACTGTTGCGCCGCCCAGTGAAAACATCCTTCTGGATGATGCAGCGCATCGGGTTATCGATGTCTGTGTTCCAAACGTACTGCTTTTCTTCCCAAAGTTCCTGTTTGTTTAGGATGAAACGGTTAGCCGGTGAGAAACCCAAAATTCATGGTGCTTACCCAGATCGTAGCAAGTTTCTGGGCGTGGTTGCTGTTCCAATCGGCGGCGTAATCTTGGGCATTTTTGCTCATGCCTCCGCTATAGAACAAGCACTCATTGATGCCCGGTGCCTTTACTTTATTGTCTACAAACCACTGTTGCAATCGGAGTCAGTACCAGTTTCTCCCGGTGCCAGGAGAGGGGGTTTCTTCGTACATCAAGAGTGTATTTGCATGGCTTGTCACACTTAACAAAACCAGGTTCCTTTTCTCGTCCTTCGCAGGGATCATCGCCTTCCTTCCACGGTCTCTTGGTGCACGAGGTCGCTCTTTTTTGGTTTTGGTGAACCGAGGTAAGGGTGGTAGCAAACCCATCATCGGATGATGTTATATTTTCCGCAAGCTCAAGCTCAAGCTCAAGCTCGGGTTGTGTTGGGTTTGGGATGTATAGAGCAGTCACCCAGACCAACATGTAGCAAAGCCAAACAATGACCTTGCTAAACATGATGGCGGTTATAGAGGGTAAAATAATAGGGCAAGTCTGTTGAACACAGAAAGTGACCTGAGGAATCGGGGGGGATATTAATGGGTTTTCGGGAGAGGGGGCGAGAATTGGACCGAGCTTCCAAGTAGGAGATCATTCTATAAACTTGTCTACGACCCTGGCAGTGCAAATACGCATACTACGCCAGGCGGCCGGAGTCGCAAAAATCAACTTGAAACTGACAAGGTTGTTGTTTGGGGGCCAGGCGACCCATGTTCAACCAACCAACATCATATCAGACGCCCATGTGGTTGGTTGATCGGTGGTTCATTTTCTTCAGTTCAGCCGTACAAGGCTGTTTTATGGTCGAGCTATAATTGCCACTGGAAGTTGAGGAATTACGCCCAGACTCATCCGCCGTGTGAGATATCGCCGCTCCTGTCCGGTGTTCCACATTTCCAGGAATCTCGGTCAATTCTAGTTTGAATGTTGCTCCGCAATCCCCATTCTGGTAAAGACGTGAACTTGCGAAGGAGGCTATGCATGGACTGGTGCCCCTGAGGCATCACGAGAGTCCCTGATCCGTCACTTGGGGCTAAAACCACAGTGTAGAAAGATCATCTACAGAGGATATAATTGCCACCACAAGTGTATAGGAGTCCTGTACATTTTGCTTTCATGTTCATGAATCATTAAGCGAATTCTTCGTCAATCTTGTCCCATTCACGTCGAGGGGAACCCCCGGATAATCCGGGGGGCGACAATTGTGACATGAAGAAAGATTAAAACAGGCTGTCGCGTAGTAACCGAGGGTCCATGGCAATGGTGCTAAATAACTTATTCTCCACTAGGGTTACTTCAAGCGACTTCTTGTGAACTCCGCCACCCAACTGCCAAGCATTTCATGACTTGATCATGTTTACATTGCCGAGGCTGATGGATGGCAGCACAACGCCAAGAGAAGCTGAAATGGGGCGATGTTGCAAAATACAGAGCGGAGGTTCCGGCCAAATGACAAAAAGAGGCTGACGGTGGTATGACAATCGCTCAGCTGCCGGGATTCCTCTGTGCTCGCTGTTTCCGCCCCCAATCGGCCAAGCTTATACCCTGTAAATGCCAAGCGAGGCTGGGACCTGGCGCCAACATTTCCCTTGCACGCTCTCATATTGGTTGATGTTTGGGGGCTGTTTCTGGGATTTCCTGGGAGAATTGAATATTGATGAATTTCTATATAAGTATCCGGAGCAAAACCGCCGCAGATATGCGTTCTTGGACCAAGATTATTTACTCGTTTTACCCCTAACCCCCCTTTCCCTTCTCTGTGGTCAAGCATGAAGGTACGTTATCGTACTTCTGCTGCCGTGTGGCCACTGCTTTTTGCCCACACAGCAGTAGCATGGTTTGGCTCGAGTTCCGACACTGTTGTCAAAAGCAAGGGCATATATGCTCGTCAAAGCGACGGAGAATGCGACTACGTTATGATTGAACAAGGTGACACTTGCACCAGCATAGCCAAAGACAAATGCAAAGTCGATTACGATGATTTTATTGAGTGGAATGGAGGTGGCGATGATTCGTTTTGCAATACTATCCTCCCTGACGAACCTATTTGTTGCTCAGAAGGTGATTTGCCCGATCTGAAGCCGCAGCCAGACGGGGATAACTGCGCAGTTCATGAAGTCGCGCCTGAGCAGCTCTGCTATGATATTGAGCAACTTTACCATCTGGATGAGGGTGACCTGGACGACTTTAACAAGGGAAAAACGTGGGGATGGGCTGGCTGTGACAAGGTCCAAAAGGGCATGAAGATTTGCATTAGTGATGGTAAGTCCTTCTACCTGCCCTTCTATACCGAGACAACTAATAAGAAAAAAAAAAAGGCAACCCGCCTATGCCGGCAGAGCTTGAGAACGCCATTTGCGGCCCCCAGGTGCCCGGAACTGAACAACCGACCAACGGGACCAAGATTCAGGACCTCAACCCATGCCCGCTGAACGTGTGCTGCAATATCTGGGGCCAGTGTGGAACGACCGAAGATTTCTGTATCGACACGTCGATTGATGACACTCCCGGCACAGCCGAGGAGGGTACCTTTGGTTGTATTTCCAACTGTGGGACGGAAGTCACCAATAATGATGATCCTCCTGCATCGTACAGCAAGGTTGCATACTTCGAAGCCTGGAACGGTGAACGCCCATGTCTCCATATGAACGTGGACGAGATCAAGGCACCCTACACCCATATCCACTTTGCCTTTGGTGACATCTCCGAGGACTTTGTACCCAGTGACAATGGGGTAGAAGGTCAATTCAAAAGATTCAAGGACATGGACACTGACCTCAAGCGAATCATCTCGTTTGGTGGCTGGGCTTTCTCCAACGACCCAGGCACTAACCATATTATTCGAGAAGGTGTGAAGGAGGCAAATCGAGAAACATTTGCCGATAACGTGGCTAAATTTGTCAATGACAATGGCCTGGACGGTGTCGACTTTGACTGGGAGTATCCCGGTGCTGATGACATTCCTGGATCCCAGCCAGGCGGCCCTGAAGATGGTGGTAACTATCTTGAATTCTTGAAGATCGTCCGCGAGAAGATTGGAGATAAAAGTCTTTCCATTGCCGCTCCAGCCTCCTATTGGTACCTGCGCAACTTCCCAATTAAGGAGATCGCAGAAGTGGTTGACTACATCATTTACATGACCTACGACCTGCACGGTCAGTGGGATGTTGGAAACGAGTTCACTACGTACGCTCCACTTCCCCAGAAAACTCCTTCCTTTACTTCTGGCTCATACGGCTAATATTTTCTTGCTTCTCTTAGCCCCCAATGCCCCGAGGGTAACTGTCTCCGATCTCACGTGAATATCACGGAAACCATGAACTCCCTCACAATGATTACCAAAGCTGGAGTCAAATCGAATAAGATCATGGTTGGCGTTTCCAGTTACGGCCGTTCCTTCAAAATGTCTGATGCAAGCTGTGATGGCCCAATGTGCACATACCTCGGCGAGCGCAACGAGTCCCCTGCAAAGCCGGGTGAGTGTACCGAGACTGGAGGTTATATATCCGACTACGAGATTGCCAAAATCAAGGACGGCGATGGCTGGACGGAGCGCAAGGACGAAGACTCAGACAGCACCATCCTGGTGTACGATGAGGTGGAATGGGTTGGCTACATGTCGTCTGAAATCAAGGAAGGACGATCAGAGAAATACAAGGGCCTCAATTTCGCTGGTACCAGTGACTGGGCTGTTGATCTCCAGGGCTGGGGTACAGGTAGTGGTGGTAATGGTGATGGAGATGGTGACGGTGACGGTGACGATGACGGAAGCGGGGATGTCTTCATCGACCCATCTATCTGGGAGGAGGAGAACCCTACGATTACCTGCCAGCCGCCCTGCAATTTCGTTCTGCCTCCCACGGTTTTGGCCACGCCGACTGTCATTACTTTGCCTCCTTATACCACTGATCTGGAGGTTGCTTGGACGGAAGATGGGACGATTACAAGGACTGTCCAGACAACCACGATTACGCTGCCGCCTATCACCACACAGACGATATCGTTCTGGAACCAGACGTTCCCACCAGGCGATTCGTTTACCTTTACCCCAATTCCTAGCATCCTGCCCCCTCCTATTGTCATTACGAATGATCCCAATCCGGAGTCTTCGGAGGGTGTCTCGCATCCACCCGTCACTCGCACCATCACGCCATATCCCTATCCAACTGAGATAACGGGTTGGGATGATGATGACGATGACGATGATGACGACGATGACGATGATAACGATGATGACGATGATTACGGTGGTCCATACCCCCCGGTTATCGTCCTCCCTGGTCCCCCAGGACCGATCTGCGTTATAAACTGTGGAGGCTGCACAGGGCCTTTCTGTGGTGGCGGCGACGGCCCTTGTGTACCATTGATCACTTGCCCGAAGGGAGATGACTGGCAGGACCCAGAGGACCCCGACACAGACGATCCAGATGATGACGATGACGACGATGATGATGATGATGATGATGACGATGAGGATGACGTCCCATGCTCGTTCCCATCTCTGAATCTGGATCCACTCACGGGAGGGCCAGGGGACCCGGATGATCCTCCTGATGAGATTGTTGACGGCGAGTATCCTGGTCCAGACTATGACTCTGATAACGACGGGTCTGATGACGATGAGGACGATGATGATGGCAATGATGGCGATGATGGGGATGATGGAGGTGACGGGGATGATGGTGATGATGATGGGGATGATGGTGATGATGATGGGGATGATGGTGATGACGGAGATGATGGGGATGATGATGGGGATGATGGTGACGACGGGGATGGTGGAGGTGATCCTGAGCCAAACCAACAGGTTGAGATATTCTACGTCCACTACATCGACCAGCTCCTCGACCAGTACGAATGGTGGTTCTTCCACCGCAACTTCGGCGAGACGACGTACGTCTGTGACACGGAAAATAACGTCGACTGTCCCGACTTAGGGTGTCTTGCAGATGGTGATGACCTGGAGAACCCGCCATGGCCAGATGGTGAGTGGACGATGGTAAAAGGGGATGCAACGGACTGTACGTATAAGAGCGATGGCAATGGTCCAGGGACCCTGGAGTGTCCAGGCAAAGACACCATTCAGTGCGAGGGAGTTTCGGACGCTGAGGTGTTGGACTGTCCCCCAATCGTCTCTGCCTACAGCTTCTATCTTACGGCGGTTTGCAACTACTATGCTTAGGGATAGAGGTAGATAGGGCTATTTTCTTTTATTTTCAACAAGCGTTATTGAATACTTTATAAAAGACTACTTCTGTCGCTTCATTAGACACTGAATTCTGGCATTTGGGATGCGGATTATTTAAGTGAGTACACGAAAACCAGTACTGTAGAGTGAAGATCTACCAGTCAATATTGAACCCACTGCCTGGAGTGTCATAAACAGCGATGTTCTTGGGATCAGCTTTCCACGCTAAGTCCTTTCGCACCTCCATGAGCGCTTTGCCGTACTGATTCGCCCCCCATTGCTCTCTGGCTATCTTCTTTGCATCCAAAGCCTTGAAGCCGATCCCCCAGAGACGGTCGTATGGAGAAGCATTGACGAGCTCACGCTTGCCAGTGCGCAGAAGGTGCTCGCGGAGATTGGCGCGATTACCACGAGCAGGACTGATGAATTTGAGGAAATTACCTTTGACGGCCAAACGATAGCATTCTAATTCCGAGTCAGTTTCGAAAGCTTGCTAATGGATGGGGATCTGTACCTTTCTTCCACACCTCTTCGTCAAAGTTCTGGATTTTGCGCCCGATCTCCCTGTGTTTGTCGGTGTCTTTTGTGGCATGAAGCCTTTTCAGGGCTGCCTAGATTGAGAGATGCTGAGTTGGAGTCATCCTACCTAGGAAAGGAATTCAACCTACTTCATCGCCAAATAATTTCGCTTTCTGTATGGTTACCCAGTGCCCGACGGACACAAAGACACGAGTACCGTCTTCCGTGAACGGGGAAATGTACCAGGGGGCGAGAAAACCGCCTTCGCGTTCGGTCTCACTCCAGAAAAAGAGGGGTTCTTCTTGTTGTCGTTGTTTATCTGGTTTCCTTACCGTTGCTTGCCGTGGTCTTCTGGGTTTTCGAGGCATTCTGGCTTGATTTTGACAGTAGAAGCTCTTTATCAAAGTGGTAAATGAAGAGAAACAGGTTTCTCCCACGCTGGAGCGGGGAATGCGACCTTCTTATCCAAGACACAGCCCGCATAGCCAAGAGATCCTGCCACCAACAAATCCAACCAAATCCTAGTCTCATGTTTTGGAAGAGCATTTCAAGCTTTATAGATTCAGGCAACTTGATTCTTCAAGCCGGTAAGGATTTTTAGAAGGACGTAAGAAGATTTCCCCCCAAGCGAGAATCACCCCCACCCGAGAAAGTATATGAGCTACCGTTAGATAGGAACTAATTGCTTGGACAGCCATGCAAGCGAGAAGCAAAGAGGTAGCTGGGGCCCTCACTGGGTGGTCACTGAGCGGTTGCTGAGCAGTCGCTGAGGGTGACGAAAAATACTCAGTTATCGCATCAAGAAGCAATAATACTTCCCTCATCAGGTCATTCAAGGAATATAATTATTCCCTCATTCCATTCTATTTCAGTCACTGACCCAAGTACTAAATACATCAGAAAATTACAGGCTCTCGACTTGGAATACTGTACGGTAACGTACTTCCCAACCGAACGGTTAACCCGACCGAGCGGTCAACCTCTGTATCCCATATTAAATGGCCATTTTAAGAGTTGAATATCTCAACAA
>NW_027263626.1:0-77247 GCF_044049455.1 Aspergillus lucknowensis | reverse complement strand
GTGAATAAAACTACAAAACCTATCAGAGACGATCTGGTAAGTGGGAGATGCAAGACACATGGCAACTGTCGGATGTGGAAATGAGGGGTGACGTGACAACACTTCAAAAGTTTGAAGGTCGTCCCAGGTTCTGGTAAAATGGCTTTGTCCCCGAATAATGCAACACATTTGCATTCAGTGCACGAGACCAGCAGGTAAAGTCAGTAAAAGCTTGGACAAGGAGCTGTTACTCTGCCAGCGTTCAAAGAAGACCAGGATGCGGATTCCTCCTATCATATGTAGATACTTTTATTGAAGCTCCAGGTGGGTTAACATGCATGCTCTGTAGCTCAGCTAAGGTTCCAGCCCACACCAAGCACGATAACAGAACGTCTGCAGTTTGGTTTCACAGAGGAGGGAGATGAGACAATGCGCAGCGAGCGAAAGACACAATCGTGAGGCTGATAGCTGGCAGCCATGAATTGGAGGCGATCACACTCTGAGGGTGTGCTCTCTAAGTCGTCTTCCGAGGCACTCTGCCTGAGCAGAGGATGCGGGAACACCCTCTCTGGGAGGCTGGGTGACAATCAGCAGAGCCAAGCGTCAGCCTCCATCCCAACTCCTTTGCTTTGGACATGAGACAGGGACTTTGCAGCGTCTGCGTCCACCGGAATTCTGACGCTCGAATTTCGACCATCCCAGGTGAAAATGGACTTCAAATCTCCCGGGCAATCACAAAGGTTCAGTCCATCGTAGATAGAGCTGTACGGCAAATCAAGCATCATCTAAAAATAACGGGAGCAATTGGAGCCAACCGGAATGAGGCGCTGGCTGTGACTTTGGGACTCGGAGGGTATGGTATTCGTTTTTCAGGCAGTACTGGCCTCCATCAATACAGATTTGACTGTCTGAGAGACTGTGTGACAGTTCCTTACGGCATTTAACCAGAACTTGAACCCTGGGTGGGAAAGATGCTTGATGCCTCAGACATCAGGCCACTGTCACAGCTTCTTCTCTGACGATCAATTTCCAATCTTTCCAAGTCCGTTTCGTCTTTTGGTTTCCCGCCTCTTTCACTCGTTCTATCCAGAGCCTGAGGTTGAACCGAATCTCGTCCATTTTTCCTTCTCTCCCTCTCTTCCTCCCCTCGACACCCACCCCCCCCCCCACGCCGGCTTTATTCTCTTTCTCCCCTCTCCTCCCCTCTATTCTATTATTCGAATTCTTTTTTGCTTTCCTTTTTGTATCTGCATCTCTCCTTGTTTTCCATAATCTCCCCGATTTGTCATTCATTTTACCCGCACCGTCCTAGGGCTGAACTACCTTCCTCGAATCCCGCTACCTTCCCACCCCCCTGCGAATTCTTTTTCCTGGAACTGTTTTCAACTTCGCTTTCCACCTGGTCCAAGTCCTTGGCTACTATCTGCCAAGCCGACTAGGACCTGGGTGCTGGGGTTCCCTCGTCCATGCCACGTCCATCGGCTACGGCTAGGAAGAGTCATAGCAACCGACAAGATCATGGCACCGGCGGCTCTGGGAAGAAATTCGGCAAACAAAAGTCAAATACGCATTTGAACGGGAGCTTCAGCGGTGCTACCGCCGCCGAGACTGGACCCTCATCGCAGATCGACTGGCCATCACACCGTTCTTCTGGAGATCACACATCGGGAACAACTGCGATCAAGAGTAACGGATCGACGGATGCCTCGAGACCAGACGGGAATGGCCGCGGTTATTTGAGCGGATATACAAAGGGAAATGCAGAAATGGCTTACGGACAGATCAATGGTACTGGGGCGCCAACTTCTGGACTTGCAGGGCAAGCGTCACGTCGCACGGACAAGTCCGCCACTGGGGCTAGGAGATCGACCTCGAATGCCTCAGTCAATCCGTTCCAGCTTGCATCCACCATCCTCAGATCGTGTCCGATGTACGACACCATCGCCATTCTGATATTTCTGCTACAACTTCCTCCGATGGTTCTCACATTGGTTCAATTCTTGTTTGCGTCCTTGACTTTTATGCCTCCTAGCGGTACCTCTTCTGGCTCCTTGACCTCCAATTTCGATATCTTTCAAGGTCCTGCCGGAACACCATCGCTTGGGACGATGATCGCGATGGACGGATTCTGCCTGCTCGTATGGGGACTATTCATGTGGACATGGGCTCAAAATTTTGCACTGGATCTAGCTCATGTTCAGGTCGCCATAACTCTTGGTGGCGGCGGCGCCGGGAAGAACGGGGGAGTCAACGCTTTATGTGTTGGCATTGTTCTGATCTTGCATCTCATACGCAGTAAAGGTATACAGGAATTTGTGATCGGTCATCTCGTTTCCGCAAAGATAATCAGCCCGGATCTTTTGTCCCACTATTCTTATCTCATGCCCGCTGAGTTCAGGCGCACCGAGGCGCAATCATCCCCGAGCTGGATCCGGAGCTTGCTTGCTGTACACATACTAGCTCAAGCAGGCACTGCGATGGCTAGGCGCTCGATGACCAAGAACCGAACACCGGCTCCATCCAGAGTAGGCAAACGTGTGGATACTGAAGCGTCTGCTGGCTCTCAAACACAGATCGACTCGGCCTTCGAGTCCGCGGCGAGTGTCTCCTCCCATATTGGCCCTGATGGGCAGATTATCCCCGCAACGCACAAGGATGGTAGGGAAAGGTTAGTTTCGGCAAAGAAGCGAAGGAGGCAGGCGAATCAGGTTCGGAGCCGTCAGCCTTTTTGGGCTGCGCTCGCGAGCACCAAAGTGACAGTGATGAGAGAATACGAGCATTCGAGGGCCTTGTCGAAAATCACTCGAGGGTTTACGACGACGGAAGATGATCTTCAGGGACTTTCTTTGGATGATGGACTTGTTTGGATTACCGACGTGGATTGTTCGACAATTAAGTTTGCGGCGGGGGATTTCGCCTCTGAGGACGACCATTCCATGTCCGGCGCCTGCGAAGATGGACGTTTGGGAAGAGAGGATACGGTACCATTTTATATCTGTGTCAATGGCGCTCCGTGGGCGACGGCTACACTGAGTAAAGAGCACGATACGATAAAGGGATCCAATACTCTCTATTGGCGAGGTGAGATTTCAGGTCTCGCTCCAAATTGCGCCTACACTTGCTCTTTTGTCAAAAGCGATACCGACGAGGAGATTTGCGCCATGAGCGTCAAGACCCCGCCCGCCAATGATGCAGAGCAAGGTAAGAATCCGCCCTTCCCCCAGATCTTATGTTCCGGTGGACTCTGACTTTTTTCAACCAACAGCTAACTCAGTACCAACCCCCCCTCATCCCTCCTATCGACCCTCCTCTCCCACCACGACTCTGAAGAATTCCATTATTAACGCTGAATTGAAACTCAACGAAAAACGCTCGCGTCTAAGGAAGGCCAAGAACGATCACAAGCTTGCCATCTCCAAGATCAGGAAAGAACTGGACAATTATAACCACCGTCTTCAAAGTGGTACGGACGAGAACAGGCAGAAGCAGCGCTCACTCCAGCTTGAAAGGAACATTCGACAGACCGAGGAGGCAACAGCCATGCTTGATAGCAAAATAGATACCATGGAGAATGTGCCTGACGAGGAGTATCAGGAATGGTCCGAACAAAAAGCCAAGTACGAAGAGGAACTCGAGCAGCTCAAGTCCGCAAAAGCAGAGCTTATCGCTACACGAGCCGCCAAAGCCCGCGATTTGTCATCTCTAGAATCCGAGCTGAATTTTGTCGTGCAAAAGCGCGAAAAGTATCAGAGTCGCCGGACAAGACTGAATGAACAGTACGAACGAATTGTCTCCGCCAATGCGCAGGGCCTGAATGAGCGAGAACGCCGTGCAGCAGAGCAGTTTGCCCGAGAACAGGAACAAGCCAAATGGGAGTTGAGCTACAACGAACAATTCGCGAGCATGAACCAAACAGCCCAGGAATACCAGATGCGCGCGAATCAACTGTGGCAACAGTGTACTACCGCTGAGCAAGCCATCCAGCAGCAGCACCAGCAGCAGCAGATGCTGATGGACAACCCCCCGCTTACTCCTGAAGGGGAGTTGCCTGGTATAAGTACATTCACAGATGCACCTGGTATGCCGTTGAATGCGTTGGCGACAAATACTTCCAGTCATCGATCGTTGCTAGGACAGACTTTCTCGGCGCTCAAGTCCAGCCCCCTTGAGCAGGCCTCATCACCCGTCGGTGCAACATCTTCTCATCCGGCTAGTCCGATCTATGCGCCTTCCTACCAGCCCTTTTCAGGGTCGCCATTCGGAAACGCGGCTTCTTTCCTCGAGCCTGACTTTATCAGCCGCGATCGTTCGTTTTCTAACCGATCAGCGCGGAGCAGCATTTACGGTGCCGAGTTCGTCGACGCATCTTCAACCCGTCGTCCACCGTTCGACCCATTCGAGGGGAACGAGAACCGGCGTGGCTCCGCATCCGATAGCAACCCGCTCAACCCTAGTTTGCGGCCCATCTCAAGCCCCTTCCAGCGAGCCGCCAGTAGAGCCAGCGGAACTGGTAGTGGAACAAGTGGAGGAAGTGGTAGCGGTAGCGGTAGTGGCAGCCCCATCTCTGCTCGTGGCAAGGGAAACTGAATTCAGCGGAGTAGGTGAAGTTCTCTAGAGGCCCTCTCGTCCATATTGGTCCTAGGACATGGCTCGAGATGGTGATTATATAGCTTCTCTCGTCTACAATCCATAGATCTTGAGCCGAGGCTTCGCTCATAAATTGCCGAAAGAATTTTGGGTTGCCCCATACCAATATACTTTTCAGCATATGTAGCAGATTCACCCATTCGGTTTTATCTATGATCAGCCCAATGGCGAGCATCCAACGCCATCAAGATATGCTTCACGGTACAGTGCAAGACGGCTGCAATAATATATACATGGCACCGAAATCCTCGGCCCTGTTAACATTGAACCTCCTTCCCCACCTCCCAAAATCGGGTATCCGCATATGTCAAGCACAAATCCGTAGACGAACCGCCAGCAGCATCCGTAGAAAGCGTCGGACTCGAAATCTCCCGCACAATAGTTCCGACAACAATCGTATGGTCATACACATCCACTACACTATTCGTGAGAAGGCGACACTCAAATATAAACGGGAACAGCTCGGTTTCAGGCTCTGACTTGGTAGTGGTTGCAGCAGCGTCCTTCCTCCTCCGAAGCATCGGAAGGGGAAGCGGAGCCGCATTCACCTTTCCCTCTCTTCCGACCGCAGATAGCAAATGATGAGGGGAAGGGGTAAATCCGACAAACTCAAATCCGCAACCGTCCAAGGTCAAGTTCTGGTTTCCGCGAGAAAAGTTTCTGGCGAGTGCTGCTGTGTCCTTCGTCGGGGAAAGGAGGTGTACAAGGAAGTTCCCTGACGCGAGGAGGGCATTCAGGGTTTCGGAGGGGCGTCGGACGTTGAACGAGATGACCGGTTGAGGTGTTAGGGTTACAGTGTTGAAGGAGGAGACTGTCATTCCGCGATAGCGGGTCGATGGCTCGGGTCCAGAGTCGGATATTGTATTAGTCGTTGAAGTGGAAGTAGGGTCCGTGGAGGTGATGATGGCGACGGGGTAAGGGACTCGACGCATGAGGAAGCGGACTTGGTCCGGTAATGGTGTTGATTCTGATGCTTCATTACGGAGGTCTTCGCGCGGATTCGTTTGGGACAGTGTGCCGAGGGATCTAGGAAGCGGCGACTGGTAGAGTGCGGGATGTGGTCGAGAGATCAATCGGGGAGTATATCGCGCCTCTATATAGTAGTTTCGTTAGATACATAGCCAGTAGAAAGCGAAACGGCTTGGGTCACAAACCTCTACATGGTCTTGCGGTCCGTGACGCAGACAGCAGAGCTCGGGAGTAAAGGAGCTTCATCCCGATGGAAAAGCAGCACGAGGGAAAAGGACAAAAGAACATCCGACCTATCCAAAGCCATTATAAAGGCCGGAATTGTTCAATCAACAGACAAGCATTTTTCTTAAGCCATGCGCTGCTGTCTACGCTGCGATATCTCTATTGGGATGCGCAAGGTCCCACGAACGGCCCAAAGAAAATGTCGGAAGTGCTTAGGTAAGCGTACAACTCCGACGAATTTCTCGCCCAAACCGATCGCCCAAACAGCGCCAGCCATAGTGAGCAAACAACAACCAACCTCTATCACACCGGGCTCGACTCCTACCAATTTAATCCCTCGAATTGCATTTACCCATTACCACGAGCAGGAGTAAGAGAGAGAAGCTGCCAATGTCCCTCCACACAACCCTCCGCCGCACGGCAGCCTCAACAACCACTAAGACACCTACAACTTTCATCTGCTCACAATGCCGACACGCGACGCTCCTCCGCCGCCCTAAACGTCCCTACACATTTACGCAACTGATCACACTCTCTGATGGAAGCACATTCACGCACCGGACGACCTCCCCACTCCCGATTTACCGCTCAACAAGAGACACACGCAACAGTCTCATGTGGAATCCCAGCAGCAACAAACTCCTGAATATCGAAGAAGACGAGGCGGGTCGGTTAGCGGCTTTCCGGGCTAGATTCGGACGGAGCTGGGATGCTAATACGCCTGTTGAGGCGGCACCAGGGGCGGATAAGGATGCCGAGGCGCAGGCGAAGGAAGCCGAGGAGGAGGAGGACAATCTATTGGATTTGATCAGCTCGTTTGGGCAGGAGGAGGTTGGACAGCCGAAGAAGAAATAGCGAACGATCGTCGTTGGGTTGGTGGCGGGAAGTTAGATGTTTTGGAGATTCTCCAGTTTCCGATACGGCTGGGTTGTACTTTAGGTTCTGTATAGAATATCACACCATCATCCAAACTTGGCATCGCGGACTTCATTATTCGATGCCTTTCTCTGCCTTCGATCTCGGTTGAATAAAGACTTCGTATTTCATGGAATATCAAATATACGGGGGAATTAGGATTGCACTGGACTCGTAATGAATTGAAGGTCATGATACCATACAGTCCGATAGACGAGAAAAGGACAAAAGGATGAAACTATACGGTTATTCGAAGCCCGTCTTTTATACAGAACAAGAAAAGAGAATGACCCTATTGTTCCTCGGTCGTCGACACCGGCGTAGTTTCAGCAGCACCTTCTGGTGTCGGCTCTGTGGGTGCGTTATGTTCACTTGCAGGTGGATAGAAAGGATTACCATCCTCGCCTGCATCCAGTTGCAGAAGGAAGGTTTCCCAAAGCTCGATCAACTGTAACCCCATTAGCCAACTGAACGTTACTCGTCTGGAAGTCTAGAATAACTTACCTCCTTCTGAGCTTCCACGGCGCTCTCCAAGAATGTCTCGACGCCAGACTTGAAATCTTCCACCTTCTCCTTCTCGAATCTTTGCAGTTCGTTTCGCATTAGCCTGCCCATATCCTCGAACAGTAACCTCGTTTGGTGAACCCTCCTTTCGGCATCTGCAACATCCGCGTTAGCCTGGTTTAGGCGATCTTGCTGTGATTTCCCTTGTCGAAGGAGCTTCTCTTGGCTGTGTTTGCGTTTCTGTAGCTCCGACTCGGCTGCATGCCAGCTATGGTAAGCCTTCTGCCGCTGAGAGAACGCCGTTTTGACGCTGCCGATCAAGCGGAGATATTCATCGATTGTGATTCCCAGTGTGAGCACATCTTGTTGCGCTTGGCGGTCATACAGCTCTTTAATGCGTAGTTGGAGATCCGAAAGGCCGTACAGAGGGCCAGAGAGAACGGGAGACAGCTCGACGGCAGCTAGTGACTGGATGGAAACTGAGAACTCGCCCGCGGCCTCGGAGAGTCCCTTTCGCTGCGCGACAACCGTATCGATGGCTTTCATCAATGCCTTGAGTTGATTCTCGAGTGCATCGAGGTATATCTTTCGGTCATGGAACCACTAGATGGAACGTTAGTCCGAGTCGTCGTCCGAGATTCGATAGGTAGCCCACATCATCATGCTCGATAAATTTTCCGCCTCCACCAACACTGATCCCAAATGAACTAAACATTCCTTTGCTCTGGCCAAGATCCGGCTCACGGTTCTCCTTGTTCTTGACATCCACGTTGAAAGCTTCACTCTCAAGGAAAATCTTGAGGTCGCCGTCATGCTGAAGGATAGGGTGATGGGCAATCTTGTTGAGCATGCGCTCCAGCGCAGCTCTTCTCGATTCGACGAAGTTGGTATCAAATCGGCCCACTGCCTGTTTTTCTGGGGGAGGAGGGACAACCACTCCGGGGTTATTATTGTGCAAGGAGTTATAAAGCCAGAGGAAGTCACGGTAACGTCTGCTGACAGTAAACTCGGGCTGTCGATACGCCTTGGAGGTCGTCTACGACAGAAGTCAGTCTCCCCGCATCTAGAATCAGCCAGGTTGAAGACAATGCACTTACCTTGGTTCTAACCTGGTACACGATATGACTACTAGTCAGATCGCCTACTTTGTGCGGATCGCCGACGGAGATATCAAAGGTGGGATTGGCAGCTTTCTCCACGCTGATGCTCGGCTGTTGTTGTCTCTTCGGAACTTCCACATCGCTGGGTGGCTGCACCGGTGGAGGGTTTCTGAAGCCTGTACCATCCTCCTCGAGATTGACCGAGTCCATTAAGCCAGCGCCGCTAGAAGTTTGCGACGTGGAGGACGTCGGGCGCACATTGCGGCTTGCGAACGCCTCCTTCTGAGGTGGGATAGGAGCTTGCTCAATGCCAGCTGGACCGGTCTCCGCAGCCTTGTCCCCAAGCGGACCCAGCGGATCAAACGTATCATCCACCGCTTCCAGTTTCGTTGCTTGCGCATTGATCTTGCCTCTGCCTCGAGGGGGGCGTCGGACTGTCGATCGGGAGGTGGTGTCTTGCTGTGCTGATTGGTCTGGAGCTGCGCGATGCGACATATTAATATGTCGATATATCTCGTGAACAGAGTTTAGGGGAGATATACCTGCTCCTTGTGTGTCCGGCCGCGACGCACCAACGTTGCTGGTCGACTGTGAGGGTACATCTACCACGCGGTTTAGCTATGATGCGACTGCGCGATGACTGCCTGGTACCTACCGCCCCATGGAGAATCTCCGCCTTCGAGATCCATGAGTGACTGAGCGTGAGCAAAATCAATGGGTATAAAAGCACAAGCAAAGAAAAAACAGGTACTTCAACGAGACAAGACGAGTGATACCGAGGACAAATGGGGGAAGCTGGTGCGAGATCGAAGCTGGAGAGTTGCAGATGTCAAGGCCAGGTTGATCCAACACCGCCCGCCGATGGCTCGACCGATGCTTGTTCCCCGCTTGGGAGCTCCCCAAGCACCTTCGCGGTCGACAGTCTGTGGGATACAATCGAGAAATATTAATATTCCTTTGCTCTAGATTTCTTTACTCTCCTACCCCTTACTCCGTTGGAGACAGAAGTGCTCCAATTTATGTGTTTTGATATATATTCAAGAATGCCGACCAGGTCTCAAGATCATCAACTTCTTGGTATTCTATTTGCAAACGCTCCATGATCGACGGCCATATTTTCCTCGTGACTCCATAGACTCTATTTTCGCTAGGGCGCTAAGGCTCATGTCATCGGTTATTTGACCCACGGAATTCCAAGCTTGTGCATCTCGACCGCAAGCTGGAATAGATAGTCCAGGCTTTCGCACTGGGTTTTTGCCTTGGCCACGTCGTCACCCCAGACGTAGCTGCACACAAAGTTAGCATGTAGTCTCTATGGCGCACCGAAACAGGTATTAAGGAAAAACTTACATTCCATGCCTCCTCACGAGCACGGCATACGTATCCGGGTAGGTATCCATAGCCTTCTCCAAGCTTCCGGTGAGATCTTCCTCAAAAGCAGTGTTCTCAATGATCGGGATCTGGAGCGTATCAAAGAACCCGAGCATACCCTTACCCGGGCCGCGGGGAATGCCCTTTATCTGCTCGATGTTGCTGATCTCAAAGCTGCCCTCGGGACCCTTCTCCCGCTCAACCAGCAGGGTCACCAAGACTGCCCATTGGGAATGTGTGTGAATGCAGCAGCCAGCGCCGCGTTCAAAGGCAGCAAGGAAGAGAGGGGTACAGGCCGAAGGTTTCAAGGCGAGAGGCTTGCGGATGTATTTGCGATCTGAGGCAGGATACTTGGGGGTAGGGAACTCTAGCACGAAGATGTTGTGTGGCTGGATCAATTCTTTCTGCACGCCAGATGGGGCGATGAATATGTGCTCTCCGCGACGAATAGAAGTCTAAGATCGGGCAGTTAGCTAGGTGTGTTCGCAGGGCAACTGGGATGCATCTGAAATGCGACAAGCGCTTACCCCACCGCCAGTGCCGGTAACCCAGCCCCAGTTGTAGAACTTGCGGCAGAGCTCAGGAATTAAGTTGGCCGGATGCTCTGGGTCTTCCGATTTGACCAAGTGGTCATTGCTGTCTTTTTGGACCTCCTGGGACATGGTGACGCGACGGTTGAGATGGAGGGGTATATGATTAGATGGGAAGGAGTTTGAGTTACGAGGGAGAGGATGATACTAGGTAGTAATTGAGGCACCACGCTCATTAATTTGAGCGAGAGTTGCCAGCGAGAGAGCAGCAGGAGTGTCAAGGAATGAAGATGGGGAGGAGGGGTTTTTACTGCAGTGTCGAACCTTTTCACTGTCCCTCCAAATAACTATCGAAGATTGCAAATCCGGGTCCCCACTTGTCGTTTTGACATGCAACTTGAAATGCTTGCAAAGGATGGACCAATCAGAACGTCCACTTTTCTCACCCTCCCAATTTCTCAGTTCCAAACGGACCATTGAGGGAATCGCTCTAATATTATTAGATTGGCTTCAGAGTTAAAATGAGAGGCCTCGACGTCTGCCAGGCACAATTCACCATGGGAACCTATCAGGGATTAAGACTCAGTTGTCTCGTTCCGATATCCATCCCGGCATTTAGTTTTTAAGCCTGGGGCGCTCTTCGCTGCTATGTTGTTCTCAAGTCTTTTGTGGGTCACCCCCCAGGAGCTCGAAAGCCGCCTTACTGCTTATGATGCGACGTTTGCGACTGAGACCGATGGAGACGAATGGTTGCGGGAAAGCGATCTGACACAGGATATGTTTGGGCAATCCCAATCATGAAAGGCGATGGAGCTTTGGCAATGATTAACCCGATATTCCAAGCTCTCCGCAGTGTTGACTGCATTGCGAGCTTCAAACAAGCTATATAATACAATTGGGGGAGCTCTCAGAATATCGAGCGATGTAAACCCAGCTGCGCCATTCTAATTCATTGCTCCAGCTCGACTGTTTCGACGGAGTTCGGAACAATCATGTGGAAAGGTGTTGTTGTTGGTGAAAAAGATCTCCCGACAGAACATTGGAGAAGCAGCACTAACCCGATTTAGCAGAGGGCGTTGGAAGAGGCCACCTGGAACTTAACTCACAGCATCATCGCTTTATATAACCTTCTCCTGTGCTTCTTTTCCCCAACTCTTCTTCTTTTCTCTCTTCGCCATCTTCTGTTCAGCGCAATCCGCCTCTGTCGCCCAGTTCGACTTGACCCCGCCCTTTCTCTTCCTCCACGGAGGGCCAATTGCCTGATCGCTTGCTTGTTTGTTCTTACCCTTGCCCTTCACCATGCGTCTCAACACAGCTCTTACCTCCGCTCTGGTCTCCTCGGCCTCTCTCATGGGCTATGCCCATGCTGCCGAGGATGAAACAGGCGGTGATGCTACCTCGGTGGTCGAGAGGCCTACCTTTACAGTGCGTTAAGCTTCATTGCTATCGGAATTGTCTTGCGTTTTGCTGACTTCGAGCGTCTAGCCCACCGACATTGAGGCTCCTTTCCTGGAACAATTTACGGACGACTGGCAAAAGAGATGGACTCCCTCGCACGCTAAGAAAGAGGATTCCAAGTCGGAGGAGGACTGGGCCTATGTCGGCGAATGGGCCGTGGAGGAACCCTCGGTCTTCAAGGGCATTGAGGGCGACAAGGGTCTCGTCGTGAAGAACGTCGCAGCCCACCACGCCATTTCTTCCAAGTTCCCCAAGAAGGTTGACAACAAGGACAAAACTCTTGTCGTTCAGTATGAGGTCAAGCCGCAAAGTAAGTGGATTCTCACGACATTCGGGCTTCTCTGCTGACGAATCGTCCTCAAGATTCTCTGGTCTGCGGTGGTGCATACATGAAGCTTCTCCAGGACAACAAGAAGCTTCAGTCTGAGGAATTCTCCAACGCTACGCCCTACGTGATCATGTTTGGCCCCGACAAGTGTGGTGCGACTAACAAGGTATGAGTGGTTCATAAACACCATCCCACCAGGCGGTTGCTTACTTTCCAAGGTTCACTTTATCTTCCGCCATAAGAACCCCAAGACTGGCGAGTATGAGGAGAAGCACCTCAAGGCTCCTCCCACCGCTCGTACTAGCAAGCTCAGCTCCCTCTACACCCTCATCGTTCGCCCCGACCAGTCCTTCCAGATCCTGATTGATGGCGCTGCTGTCAAGAATGGTACTCTTCTCGAGGATTTCAACCCTCCTGTTAACCCCGAGAAGGAGATCGACGACCCCAAGGACAAGAAGCCCGATACTTGGGTTGACGAGGCTAAAATCCCTGATCCTGAAGCAACCAAGCCTGATGACTGGGATGAGGATGCCCCTTACGAGATTGTTGACGAGACCGCTGAGAAGCCCGACGACTGGCTGGAGGATGAGCCCAACAGCGTCCCTGACCCGGAGGCTGAGAAGCCTGAGGACTGGGATGATGAGGAGGATGGTGACTGGATCCCTCCCACCGTTCCCAACCCCAAGTGCGGTGAAGTCTCTGGGTGTGGCCCCTGGTCTCCCCCGTTGATTAAGAACCCTGCCTACAAGGGCAAGTGGTCCGCTCCTTTGATCGACAACCCTGCGTACAAGGGACCCTGGGCTCCCCGCAAGATTGCCAACCCGGGTTACTTTGAGGACAAGACTCCTTCTAACTTCGAGCCCATTGGCGCTGTAAGCAACCGTTAATTCGCTGTTTACCACGAAGTGACTAACATCTTTCCCAGATTGGTTTTGAGATCTGGACTATGCAGAACGACATCTTGTTTGACAACATCTACGTTGGCCACTCTGTTGAGGATGCTGAGAAGCTCCGCAAGGAGACCTTTGATATCAAGCGCCCTATCGAAGAGGCTGAGGAAGAAGCTTCCAAGCCTAAGAAGGAGGAGACCGCGGCTGGTACGAGCGTCAGCTTCAAGGAGGACCCTATCACCTACGTCCGCGAGAAGGTTGACCACTTTGTTGGCCTGGCCAAGGAAGATCCTCTTAACGCTGTGAAGCAGGTCCCTGAAGTGGCTGGTGGCCTTGGTGCCCTCCTTGTGACTATGATTCTTATCATTGTTGGTGCTATTGGAGCTAGCAGCCCTGCCGCTGCCCCTGCCGCCAAGAAGGGCAAGGAAGCCGCCAAAGCTACCAAGGAGAAGACTAGCGAAGCTGTCAGCTCTGCCGCGGAAACCGCAAGGGGCGGAGCGACCAAGCGCACTACCCGTTCGTCGGCGGAGTAGGGATGTGTACGGTGTTAGGTCGCAACTTGGGGTGAGAAAGCGAACGCTATGGCAAAGAAAAGCCAAATACGAAGCATAGCACGGCGAAAAAAAAAACTTCCTATAATTTCAATCCCGGTTTCGTAGGTGTTGTAGTATTTATCAAGGTTCCGATCGTGCTCAGATGACATTTCTATGAGAATGAATAATATGTACAATTTATTTGGCCGTTGGCTTTCTTCTTTCCAATTTTCCATTCTGGAGGCAACAGATACTGCGTCCAAAAAACAACGGCTCTGGCAGCTGAAATCAGACAGTCCTCATCATTCCTACCCCGAATTTTCGTCGAGGAGTGTTGATCTGCGATATCGGGATTATTACCCCAACTTGGGGACTTGGGGAACACCGGCGATAGACCGAGGGTTGAATGCTCACATCGCCGAGGAGCAGAGCCAGAGCCTTCACGAAATATGACTTGCTAACGGGAGGTCTTAGAACAAGCAGGTAAATCCCGATCGCCTCGAGGGAGAACCTGCTTCTCAGTAGCGAACATCCTGGAGGTGAATTGGAGGTAGCCTTCCGAAATGCTACGTGTGCTCTAATTGGTGGGAAGGACCGAGGGACTGTCGGTTGGCCTCGGGGTGGAGGGTTGGGAACGGGCGGTCACATACAAATAGTTATCGGGGGGAACTATCCGTGCTTCTGACCTTCTTCCCTTGATCATCTCTTGCGATTCTCTTTACCGCCACTTGGCTTGTTCTTGATGCTCCTCATTCCTTGATCCCCATTGATACTTTGTCCCGCAAATTGTAACTCCTTCCACCTCCCTTGATTCCCATCATGGCCGCCCGTCGGTCCCTTGCCCGGTCCATCCCCGCCCTCCGCGCTGCGTCTCCCCGCACGACGGTGGCCAACATCTCATCCGCCAGGGCCGCTGCAGCTTCGGCTTCTCGCCCTCTCTCAGCTTCGTCCATGTCTTCCTCTCGCATATCTGCTTCTCAAGCCTCGCCAGCCGCCTCGTCAGTGGCCTGGCGTCGGCTTCACGCCACAGCCCAACAGCTCACCCCCGCAACTACATCAGCGGCTAGTACCGCCACCGAATACCCGACGAGCCACGAAGCCATTCCCAACCCAATTGACACCACAAACTTCATCGAGAATGAGTTCGTGTCTTCCAAAGCGAGCACATGGATAGACTTGTATGACCCAGCCACCAACAATCTCGTCACTCGTGTGCCCCAAAGTACCGATGACGAGCTGCGCGCCGCTGTCGACTCCGCCCAGAAGGCCTTCCCGGCCTGGCGGGCAACGAGTGTCATGGCCAGGCAGCAGATCATGTTCAAATTTGTGAATCTTATCCGTGCCAACTGGGACCGCCTGGCTGCATCCATCACCCTCGAACAGGGTAAGACTTTTGCGGATGCCAAGGGTGACGTTTTGCGTGGCCTCCAGGTCGCGGAAACTGCTTGTGGTATCACGACTCAGATTACCGGCGAGGTGCTAGAAGTTGCCAAGGATATGGAAACGAGGAGTTACAGGGAACCTTTGGGAGTTGTTGCTGCCATTTGCCCCTTCAGTACGCCGCTCTTCGTCCAATAATCTTTGCCCGGCTACTAATCAGATTATAGACTTTCCTGCCATGATTCCTCTCTGGTGTATCCCTATTGCCACTATTACTGGAAACACCTTGATCATTAAGCCCTCTGAGCGTGACCCTGGCGCTGCGATGATCCTGGCCGAGTTGGCCAAGGAGGCCGGCTTCCCTCCTGGTGTCATTAACATCATCCATGGCGCTGCCAAGACAGTAGACTTCATTCTGGACGAGCCTGCTATCAAGGCCATTAGCTTCGTCGGCAGCAACCGCGCCGGAGAGTACATCTATACTAGGGGTTCCGCCAACGGAAAGCGCGTGCAGGCCAACCTTGGGGCAAAAAACCATGCTGCCGTGCTTCCCGACGCTAACAAGAACCAGACCATCAATGCTATAGTTGGAGCTGCCTTTGGAGCTGCCGGTCAGCGTTGTATGGCTCTTAGTACCCTGGTCACTGTTGGCGAGACAAAGGAGTGGCTTCCTGAGATGGCTGAGCGAGCCAAGGCTCTGAATGTCAATGGAGGCTTTGAAGAGGGTGCCGACCTTGGCCCTGTCATCAGCCCCGAGAGCAAGAAGCGCATTGAGGAACTGATTGACAGCGCTGAGAAGGAAGGTGCCACCATTCTCCTGGACGGACGAGGTTACAAGCCCGAGAAATACCCTAACGGCAACTTCGTAAGTATCAATCGTGCATTGCTACTCTATTAAGACCATCCTGTTTACGATGTCGTTTCTTCCAGATCGGCCCTACGATCATCACTGGCGTCACACCCGAAATGAGGTGCTATAGAGAAGAAATCTTTGGCCCTGTCCTCGTCTGCCTCGAAGTGCCCACATTAGACGACGCTATCGAGCTCATTAATAAGAACGAATACGGTAATGGTGCAGCGATTTTCACCCGTTCCGGCCCTACTGGATCCCGCTTCCAGAAGGACATTGAAGCGGGCCAGGTCGGCATCAACGTTCCCATCCCTGTCCCGCTCCCCATGTTCTCATTCACTGGCAACAAGAAGAGTATTGCCGGCGGTGGTGCCAATACCTTCTACGGCAAGCCTGGTCTTAACTTCTACACTCAACAAAAGACGGTGACGAGCTTGTGGCGTGCTGAGGATGCCGTTAGCACAAAGGCTCATGTTGTGATGCCCACACATTCATAGGTCAAACGAGAAACGGGATATTGGGACGTTCTTATGATGGTTTGGTGGTTTGGTCAGATTGTTCCGGTGAGATACTGCAATCGTATATCTACTGTTTAACGGCGAATACCATGCCCCTTATAGTTTATCACTCACGGTCACATGTGCATGGAGTAAATTTGTCTTATTATTCAAGATAATAATGACTAGCAATATCAGAATAAATATGAAACGCCGTCGCCTGAAGTCGACTCTATAGAGAGACCGATCTACATTTATAGATTCGTTGATCGGTCGAACCTAGTAAGCAATGTCCTCGTCCTCATCCTCATCCTCATCCTGCTCAGGTTGGGGAGGAACAAAGGTGTATACAAGCCTTGCGAGGACATAGTCGCCGTTATTAGCAACGGCAACTCGGCGAGTATGGTAGCGTTCGCCATTGATGAGCTCGAAGCCCCAGATCTAACCATCTGTCAGTCCCAACTAGCCAAGAAGGAAAAAGATTAGAGAAGGAGAGAAAAAACATACCTGTTCAGCGGTCCAGCTCGAGTCCAAACTCTCCACATAACTCTGCAAGAACAAACCCTCGCCAGCCCCCCACCCTTCCCCCTCAACCTTATCAACGAGGAACCCCTCGGATTCACTCCCATCAGCCAAGATCTCCCCCCTCAAGAACTTCCCGATCTTCTCATCGTCCAGATTCGTGCTGATCTCCACATCAGGCGTCACCTTGCCATCCTTGGCCGAGCCGCGAAGAAACCTCGACTGGCCCTCGACCCGGCCGAAGATGTTATCATTGTGCTCGCGCTTCTTCCAGTCCGTGATGCGGAGCTCAGAGGATCCCTGGACGCCGCCGGTCACGATGTTGTCGACGTCGATGTGTTGGACGGTTATGTCCGTGGTATCGGGGGATTGGTATTGCTTTGTCTTGAGGGTTACGGAGACCCAGGCTAGGGTTGTGCGCATGAACCAGCTCAGACCTTGCTTCTCGTCACATAACGAGTTAGTACTGGATTTCGGGTGTGGAGAGAGGGAAATGGTAGAAGGTGTACCATTGCAAGGACAGGGTCCGTTTGGTCGGAAATGGTGCGGTCCTGTTGGCGTTAGCAGACTCAGGGAGGGGCAATGGAACTGCGAACGCACCATGGTCCAACTGCCATTGTAGTTGGCGAAAGTGATATCGTCGGGGGTGGCCATTTTGATGAAGTAAATAACGTCTTAAAAATATAGAATGGCAAGTAAGCGGCGGTTTGCGATCGGAATGCTGGAAAACGTGGTGGCCTTTGGAAGATATCACAGAATGGGCAAGGTGCAGGTGAGGTGGGGGTATCGAGGAACTCGAGACGAGCAGGAGACACACCTTTTTTGTACCGCGGCCACTTGAGCTTCGACCCTGCTCGCAGTCCCACGTTGTGCATCGGCTCCTGAGCCCCTCCGCAAATGGGCATTCGACTGCTCCAGTCACAGTGCATCTGCGACGAAGCTCCGCTGACCGATGGGCAGGCCGAGGCTGTTGGCCTGGGCGCATGTGTCGGGGCTCCATACCCCCATAGTTTACCTGCAGAAAGGAACTGGCTTGAGATTTATCCATGGACAAGGATTTGGAGCTGTCTGGGGCCTGTTTCAGGGGACCAGGCACAGTGTTCTTGGATTTCCTGACCCTTGGGCATTGATGGCACTCTCGAGGAGCGGTCCTCCTGGTCTTTGGAGCGATGTGATTTTCTCATATTTTCGATTTATTCTGAAAACTATGTTATTCGATAGTGAAGGCTGTGTAACAAGCTAAGGTTCAATTGGTTGGACAGCATATGTCACTGACCCCTTGGTGAATGTTGGAGAACTGCTGCCTCAGGCTGCTAGGCACGAAGATCCCCTTTCACGTGGTCTCGACTGAACAGTCAGGCCCAGGCTTCAGTCCAACAATCCATTGGATCAAGACTTCTCCCATTGCCCGAGCCATGGCTTTCAACAAGAAATATGCCGGTCTGCCGGACCTGGTATATCACCAAAAACTCGACCTGCATTACTTCCTTTGGCTGACTCGCTCAGGACCTCGCTCCCGATATCTATGAGACTCCCGACCTCACGGATGAAGCTTCCACTATCCCGGTATATCCATGTTCACCCTCCAATTGAAACCTCGGGCCTAATACATGTTTAGACAACCACAATCCATACAGACTCCAATGTAGACGACGCCACTACCAACTCGGATATTGACCAAGAACCCGTCAACGCAGACGAAGCGCGCGCCCATTTTCTTGGAGCCACCGTCGACGCCCGTCAAGTGAATTTCTCAGACAGCATTGCGACCAAGCGAAAATCGTACAGGAGTAAGAGGGGGCGGCGGAAGAGGTCCGATCGTGCGGATGGCGAAGACAGCGATAGCGAGAATGAGAGCCTTGAGAGAAAACTCGCGCGCCTACAGCGGGAGGTAGAGGAATTAAAGGACGAGATGGCTGCCTCCCAGAAACCCGATGCCGAAGGCGAAGGGGTCCCAGACGGAACAAAAGACACGCTAGATGACGGAGTCGAAAAGTTAAGTCGCGCACTTGATAACCTCTACGCCTCGTCGCGGGGTGTGTCTCAGCCCCATCCTGCGGCCGCTTTGATATCCCAGAAGCTTGTGGCCAATTCCTCAACGCAGCCCACCGAAACTAGTGGCGCCCAGACCGAAGTTGTAACAAGCAATCCCGAACCCGATCCCGCCGCTGGCATCCTCTCCCACGCCGCAGCGTTTGACGCTCGACTCGCCTTGATCGAATCAGCAATGGGCATATCCACGTCCTCAAACCCTTTCGTCTCAGAAGGAGCCTCCGACCCCCCTCTTCAGCCCGTCCTCCCAGCCCTCGAGTACCTCACCACCCGCCTCTCAGCCCTCATGACCCTCCTCGTCGGCCCGAGCCCCGTTCCCGCGGCCTCGACAACTGGCTCGAGCCCTGCATCAGGCACGACAATGTCAACTCCCCACCTCGAAATGCTCTCCGCGCGCGTCAGAAAGCTGACAACAGACGCCGAGAACCTGGCGCAATCCCGGAAACGCGCCCTTGACGCAGCCAAGATCATGCAGGCTGCCCGCATTGGCCGTACGACCTCGGATCTATCCGTCTCATCACCCGTCGAGCCTGAACAAACCGTCGCCCAGAGCGACGAGCAAGCCACCAAAATCCAAGCCCTCTATGCTACTCTGCCGACCATTCAATCGCTCCACCCCATCCTCCCCAGTGTGTTGGATCGTCTACGCTCCCTCCGCGCCATTCACGCAGGGGCCGCGCAGGCCTCTGAATCGCTGGACGAGCTGGAGAAGCGCCAGGCTGACATGGCCGGGGAGATCGAGCAGTGGCGACAGGGGCTGAGAGCCGTGGAGGAGAAGATGAACCAGGGTGAGGCTGCGCTGAAGAGTAATATCGAGCTGGTCGAGCCGTGGGTGCGGGATTTGGAAAAGAGATTGGAGCTGTTAGAGGCTAATAATTGAATATTGCGACGGCATGACATATACCCACGATAGTCATGATATATCTAGACAGGGAAAAGAATGCAGGACATACTTTGGGCTAAGTGGAGCTTGGGGATGTACAGTCTACCACATCCGGACATAAGTTTAACATAAAGATACCAGCATCAAATGGGATACATCTGGCATACGATCGAAAGTCCAAGTCATACTGGCGCGTTCTCATTCCAATAGATAGGTACAGTTAACGTAAACTCCTCCGAAAACCAAGAACCCCTGAAAACCGCATAGTAACAATAAATTAAGTCTTCACCCTCTTCAAAACTGTAATCCTCGGCTCCATCCTAACTTCAACCCACCAACCCCTCGTCACCCTCCCCCGAACAACCTCAACTAATCCCTTCCACCGACCAACCAACCAATCCGCAGACTCCCCATCACAAACCTTCCTTAGGATCTCCTCTTCAACAATCCCCAACGCCTCCTCCCCTGGCCTGAGAACCCTCAACCCCGCGAACCCAGTTATCGTCTCGACGTCCTCCCAACTCCCAGCAACGGTGGTCAGGGCACGAACAGAGTTCGCCTCGTTCGGTTCAAGTAGGAGATAGTCGAATTGGGACCAGAAGGATGGGGTGGACTTTTCGGCGCGCGAGTCCGATTTGTCGTAGTGCCACGATTCGGACGATCGACTGGCGTCGTGGCGATGATGAGATGGGAGTTGGAGGAAGCGTGTGACGCCTGTTTGGCATGCAAGGTTTCCTAGGTGGATGGAGAGGGCGGTGTGGTTCTCGGGTGGTGTGGTGGTGGTGCTATGGACGTGAGCGTGGAGGGCGTTCAGCGCGTGAGCGCCTGGGTAATTTGCTGACGATGCGGGTAGGAGAATGAACGAGGACACCGCGAATGAGACGAGAGTCGACCCGATCATGGCGACGGAGAGGAGTCGGTAGAGGAGGGACTTGGTCCTATGCGTCCAGATGTAGGATGTCCCTAGGGCGGCGGCTGCGGTTAAAGGTGGAATCGCGTAGACGATGAAGCGCCATTCCTTATGTGGTTGGACACTGTATATAAGGACGTAGGCGAGTGACGGGAGGAGAATGGATGTGGATATACGGCGGGTTGCGGGCTGGAGAAGGGCGACCGGAATGCCAATGAGGTAGGTTGATGGGTTGAGGAGGAGGCGTGGAATGGCGTTGGTGAAATAATAGTGCCATGGGTGTGTGCCCCAAGCTGAGGCCTGGCCGGCGACAACATTGAACTTGAATGCTGCCAGCTCGGGCCAGAGGGGGAATTGCTGCCAGAAGAATGAGTCTACTGGAACTGTAATGGATAGGCCGAGGATGAGACCTAGGGCGCCCGCGGGAATGATATCATGCTGGATACCGATGCGTCCCGTGGCTAGGAGGAAGAGAGTATGCGTTGCAAGAAAGAGTGCTAGCTCAGCGCGGAAGACAATGCCGGCGATTGTTATCAGATAGAGTGCTACCCGGCTTCGCTTGCGGCATGTTTGCCTGTCTGCGGGCTGCGTTGGAAGGAGAGCTGCCAGGGCGAGTGTGGTTATTCCAAAGGCGAACATATTGGAGAGTGTCCGCGAGGCGTAGTAAATGATATGAAACTGGCTAGCCTGGAATAGCAGGTACCATGTCGCAGCGGTTCTCCCAGCAGTGCGGCGCAATGCATGGACAAAGGAAAGGAGTGACAGAGCATTGAACAAGCCAAGCATAGCTCGTGCTAGTGCAAGGTACGTCAGTAAGATCCGAATGCATTTAGAGGGAATAATATACCTGCGAATTGTCGGTCGATATCCTGATTCAACCATCTGAATGGAGTTGAGAGAGTCGAGAGCACGACGGCCCCAGCAAACGTCCTAGGAACAGCTCCAGGGAATGTGAAATGATCGTATTCCGCCCGGAGTACGTCAGAAACATTGCGAGTAGGAATCCCGTACGTCTCAATGTCATGAATGGCTTGGATATGGAACGACTCCTCTACTTTGGTGTATGGAGCGAGGCTGAGATGCACAAGGACCAGCGCTGGGATTGAAATGAGCAGCAGCAAATAGCCTGAAAACCAGTCAGTCAGGAATCCTATAGAAATAAAAAGGGGAATAAGAGCGTACCGACATCTCTCAACATTGTGCACTGAGAATTAATTGGTTGTCGAGAGGTGAAAGTGAGTCGGGGCTGTCCCACCGAGGGATGCTGTCAGTCGAGTCGATCTGGCAGCTTCACTTCTACCAACTTTGCCTGACAAGACAAACAGCAACGCCCAACTCTCCACCAACACCCCCAAACACTCCCAAACACCCTCTACCCTCTCTGCTCCTACTCAGCAATGTCCTTCTTCGGTCTCGGAAGACTTGTATACGGTGCGCAGTCCCTCCCTGACTACGCTACAATTCCCAACTAACTCCGCCTGCTCTCGGCTTCGCAGTGATAATCCTGATCACAAACTCCATTGCAATCCTTTCCGAAGACCGATTTCTCGCAAGAAGTATGCCCCTCCCTTTGCGTCCGTACTCCGCGGAAGAAATACCACAGCTAATTCAAGCTACGTGATATAGTTGGATGGGGTCGCACACAAGCTGACCCAGCCTTCGGCGCGACATACGACAGCACGAGCGTCAAAGCAAAGACCATAAACCTGATTGCTAGTGTGAGGACGGTGATGCGGAGTACGTATCTCTTATATTTTTCCTTTCTAAGTGATATCGTCGAAGCTACTCCGCCTCTATTCGGGATGAGAGGACGCTGCTGGGTTGCTTGAATGGGTGGCATGGGACATTGATCGCATTACTGACTTTCTTCCTCTCTGGATAAAATAGTACCACTAATCGTGATAAACACGATAATTATCGTTTACGAACTTATTCTCGGATGATCTTCGTCGTTACGCTGTTCGTGCGGCTCCAGCTCCAGTTCAGCGAGGAACAGACAGAAAGAGGGCCGGACTCCAGCACATCAGCCTTTCCATCCGCCGCATTTTCCAGTGAAACTGAGATTTATATGTGGGAATGCGTAGCTGGGAGGTAGGAGAGGCCACGCCGAGGTGGGCCAGCGTGTACGTGGCATTGGAGCACCCGCTGCCCCGGCCTGCTGGACCAGTGAGTGGTGGAACACTGGTTCTTGATGACGCTGTGAATTTTATCTGTCCTTTAGCGAGTTATTGGATGTGTTATGATTACAGATGTGTTCTACTCTCTGTATATAACGCTTTCATGCTGGACGACAGCTCTACATAAGGGAATGGCTCTCGTGGTTTGCACTGGCTAGCAGTCTCCCGAATAGGAAATCGTAGGCTTCGGATTCGCATTCTAGAATCTATATGCCATGCCCAGCTGGGTGCACTGCCTATCTTTGCGCGCCGGAAGAAAGAGGAAGAAGTGCTATGAATACAGAGCACATCATGTATACTTCTCGAGATTGTACGGTAGAATGACCAAATTTTTTTTCTCACACTTTCCACGACCAGAGCTACCCTTCCGCTCTGGTACCAGGCAAGCCAGTGGATGCTTCTCATACATGTGACATTCTGAGAGCATGCGGTGAGGGACAGGAAGGGGGAAACATTGACATCAAAGTAGTCCAAACGCCATATTCGCCGAGCTGTGTGACCCAACACGGGTATCACGAAGAGATGGATCAAAAGAGGGGGAAAAACAGATAACCACGCATCTGCTTGATGGATATGCGATGAAATGCAGCGAGATGCACGCCGAATCCAAGAAAACCACGCAAATTAAGACATGATCCGAACAAATTCGCCATAGCAACACCTGCCACAGATTATAGGGCCTAGTTGGGAAGAAAAATTTGATGATACATCATGGAATATATGTGCGGCAACATCGCCGAGGGTATATGCAGGGCGAAAGAAAGAGTGCGTTGGCGAAAAACAAAGAGCTCGGACGAGTCCTAGGATGAAAGAATGTTAAATGACTTTTTCCGGATGCTAAAGCTCCTCCACTTTCCATGGCTTGATCGGTCATTCTTCGGGCTTCTGATAGTATCCTGCTGTTCGGGCTGGACCGTAGGTGTCTCGACTGGAGAGGGGCGCGCGGCGTGATTATTCGGTGGCGGTGACAGCGGCTGTGATGGCGGTTGAGCTAGGGGTTTGCGTAGTATTTCTGGCTGCGCTTGCTCGACTGAAACTTTGCTCGAGGAATGGTCTCCGTTTGGCAACGACGGGAGTGGTGGTAGAGAAGTGCGGCTTTCCTTATCTTTCCCTAACCGATGACTGATGCTCCTGAACCGACCAAGCCCCCCAGGGGACTTCTTCGACGAGCCATTCTCAGTGTGATTGCGCCGATCCTCCTCCACCTTCGTCGCTTTACTCGCCTCGAGCGCCGCCTTTAGCTCAGCCTCTTCGCGTCGTTGCCTGTCCCTGAAACTGCTTTCGATCTCCTTCCGACGTTGTTTCTCCTTCTCCTTTTCAGCCGCCTTCCGCTCCTTTTCCTCCCTGGCCCGTTCCTTCCTAGACTGTAAGTCGCTCTTTCTGGACTTTAGCGGACTCGGTGGTGTCTCGGGAATGGGAGGTACGGGGGGTAGGGACGTGAGAGCAGTCTGAGCAGGGGCAGATGAGGTAAGCTTTTCGGAATATGCGTTTTCATAATGTGTGGACAGCTGAGGTGCCGTCGGGGCGCGTTTTAAGCCGGTGAAACGGTCATGTTCCTCAGGCACCGGGACTTGAGAGGCGCTATGAACATGAGCGAGTGCGGGCGAATGCGCAAAGCCGTTATGCTTTACAATGGCGGTGTTCGCTTCAGCTAGTGGCTCCATGTTCTCTTGTTCCTGTT
This sequence comes from Aspergillus lucknowensis, assembly GCF_044049455.1. NCBI lineage: Eukaryota > Fungi > Ascomycota > Eurotiomycetes > Eurotiales > Aspergillaceae > Aspergillus > Aspergillus lucknowensis. Next base: position 52,846 of record NW_027263626.1, on the reverse strand, counting down.
CTTTCATCACAGCTTCCATGGTAGTCTCCTGGTAGAAAAGCACATATGCGCAGGCCAGACCCGGCTTGTCACCGAAAAAGTTTCGCACATAGTTCTTGTCCACGGGCTCCACCATCTCATCGTCAAACAGCAGCCAGCCACGATCTTCGGTCTTGATAATAGCGACATAATGCCCATGATAAGGCCCACCTCCGATATGTACCACAACCGCATACAGCTCGTAAAGACGGTCGGGATCCTCGGCATCATCTGTGGTGTTGAAGAGGCGAAGGTGGTAGGGATAAACAACTCTATGAAAAAGCTTCTGGAGCTTCTGCAGGTCCTCGGTATATTTGAAACGTTTCAGATGAAGCGCCAATACTCGAGGTAGGCGTTTGATCTTCATCCTTTTTTCTGCCTCCTGTAGCCCTCCACAGTTGTCACAGTGGAATTTGTTTCTTTCACAGAGCATCTCCTCGGCGGAGAACTTCCTGAGACATGACGTGACAGACGAGTGCTGTTCTAAATCGACTGATAAATCTAAGAAAACTTCGTCACGCTGTGATACCTTCTCACAGGTGAGACATTGTGTCTCAGAAGTTAGTAGACCCTCGAACAGCTCATGTACCCACCGGGTGGTGTTTGGTGTTTTCAATCCTGAGCTGGACGATGGCTGGAGAGACTCTGAACTCTCATCCGCTGGAAGGAGCTTCGAAGGCGTGGGGTCTTTTGCCGCATCCTCCACATTTGTAACCACTGCGTTAAGCAACAGGTTAAGAAACTCATGTGCATCCTGGTGCATAGCTGTGCGAAACATCTCGTGTTCCCTGCGGAGCACATCTAAGAAATGTTGCGGTCGAATGATCCCTATTCGAGTATGACTCCCGACAACCGACTCGAAGATGTCTTTCATTGACGTGAACAGCGACTCGGACATAGCATAGCTGTCTGAGTTATTCGCGGTCTCAAGGAGAGGAAGCGTCTGCAAAGCTATTTTCTTCTTGTACTCTGGCGAATCTTTATCCTCGGGTTTTTGCTGAGGGTTTGGAGGCTGTCCGGGCCTGGGTGGGTTGGCCACTTTTTGCTTCTCTGCAAGGGCCTCCGCTTCAAGACGCGCATTCGGATCTTGATATCGAAGGGATTTTGCCAAGGCCGCCTCTAAACTCTCGATCGGCGTTCGCTTTGGATAATTTAGGACGGCCTCCCGGAAAGGCACTGAATAGTAAAGACATTGCAGGATCGAGTTACAATAGCTACCATAGCTTGTTAGCCATCTGGATTCTCTGGTCGTATCATGATCATCCAAGGAGCCGCTTACCACGTGTTCCCGTACTAGCACAAAGAAATTAGCATTGTATCTCACAACAGCAGCAAGGCGACAGGGTGCACTCACGTTCTCCATTCCAAAAAACTTATCACTGCCATCTTCTCGTATCGGGCCAAGTTCCATCAGCATCTTCTCGAGAGGGGTCATCGGGAGCGGCTGCAGTTCCTTCTTCGGGGGAGCGACCCCAACCGCAGGTGCGGTAGATCCCTTGATAAGAGTCAGCATACTCAATAGCATAGGAAATAACTTGAGGCTGAAAATGAGAGCAACTCGACTGCGGCCGTGAGCTATGACACGAACATGGTGTAAGAGGAGGAGAAGGAGAGGTAGTGGACAGTTGAACAAGGTTAAGATTCATCAACTCACCACATCTTTGCGGAAGCTTTTTAGGAACGACCCCATGATAGTCACCAGTTTTCTGGATCCGTAGCGACCACCACCATCTGGTGACCCAAGCGGGGAAAGAAGCCACCACCAAAAGTTCGCTCAACGGCGCGACGTTGTGCTGCCTGGAGATTCCGCAGACGGGTAAAGTATGTGACGACCGGTAGAGCGAGAAGAGACGTTGGCGAAGGTCAAGTAAACAAGCGGAGGAATTGAGCGCAAGGCGACAGGAACGCGTTATCGGGCCTGAGAAAGGAAAGCCTGGGCGACGTTTTGAAATCTCACGAGCGTGGCGAGAGACTTTGGGGTAGTGGGTGAGCGAACGGGAGAATAATATGGGGCGGAAACGTGAGGGCGGCGGAATCGAGTAACGGAGGAGATAGCCGGTCGCGGGAGGAACGCGAAAGGGAACGAAATTGGCTGCAAAGAGGATCTTCTGGGAGGAGAGGATGCAATTCACAGACCAAGGAGAAGACGGATGAAGGAGGGAGAGACGAGCCAACGAGCGAGACTGGGGAGAGGAGAACGATGGGGGCGAGGAGCAGGTCAATCTCACAGATCCAGGCCGCAGGACCTCCAGGAGCCGGGCGGGTGGGTTCTGTCACGGTACAGGGACGGTATTACAATGACGACAGTTGACGGCGGGTAGAGCACTGGAAACGAGGGGAAGGAGGGGTGTGTGTTCGACCATCGGCTCCGACGGGCCTCAATCTGAATACTGGCAGTTCTCTCCTCACTCGATTTCATGCTCGTCGGAGTTACGGTTGGTTTAATCCCATCTCCTCAGAGCTTGTCGGCTTCTTCGAAGCGAATGTTGATTGCCTTTGTCACCGTATTTGTCACCCCATTACAACTCTTATCGGTAAGGTAATTTATAGCCCAAGTGGTTTGTGAGAACAGGAACATCCATCCTTTCCCACCATCGGGCTGGCCTGAGCTGGGACATTCTTAAGGATCATGAATGGGACAAATACAGCCTGCAGGTTCCTTTCCCCGTTTCTTGCCATTTTCGCGGAATGGGAGGGGGAGATCCTGGACTGCCCCCGCCAGGATCGATTGGGAACTTGGGGCCATGCTGGCCACCTTGATGATGCTCACCTTGGACCATCCCATCCAGCTTTGGCGAGTTTGCCTCCCTCTGGTATGATCCTCGTCCAACATGCTTCCTTTCGTGGGCTCCGCACGGGCGGCTGTTTTACTCAGATGCGTTGTCGAAAAAGGCGACGCTGCAAGACACTGCAGCCGGTGGGACCAGATGCTTCCGTCGCTCAAGGTGCTCCTCTCGAGTTGTCGGGCTGCACATGTGTCCTCTGATATGCCAGACCTCGCGGGCGATCAAGATCAAGGCTGGGAGAGAACAAGCACACTGGATTGACGTGCCATACTTCCACCAATTTTGACACGGCAAGAAGATGACTTCGGGATTTATAAGAGTGTCTCTTATTATGCGAGCCAAGCAGGGTTACATCCAACAGCCCCAACAAGCCTGTTGATTTGTTGCCAGCCCTTTGGCGTTGGCTTAGCTTCACCTGTGCGCCACGAGTCAGTCTGTCCGACGTCCAACAAACGCTTGAGTTCGTCGAAGGTGGAATTCGAAGTGCCTGGCCTCGAACTTGCGGCAAGTTGAGGTCTTTCAGCAGTCTGCGATAATCCACATTAGCGCGACTAGCGATGGTTACCGGGCTCCCAAGGACGAGGAGCAATGTGAATGAACAAAAGAGTGCGTGATTTTACGAAGTGTCCAACTGGGCGGCGCTCTTGGCAGCGCTCTCGTGTGGAGCAATCAGAACAGCGCTCGCGCTCTGCCACTCGACAATAGCCACCTTGAGAACAGGCAGCTTCCTCATCTTATCTCCAATAAGCTCCAAGCATTGATATGGGAGAGCTGTCCGCATGATACGCCCTGTATCTTGACAGAGAGGCGTCGTCTCTCTGCGTGGCCCATCGTAGCACTTGTTCTGGAACAGTTCCAGCGACCGAACCACGTGGAATCCTCGAGATGACATGAATGGGTGCCAGCCAATCGTATAATTTCTTGTGCCCCATCGCAACCGTGACCCCAACTTGAGAGATACTAGCGCCTGTCACAATTGTATCCGAGTTCGCTCGACATGATTGGTGAGAGCGGAATCGAAACTCCGAAGTGGCATACTAGGATGTTCCAGCACGGTCGCAAAGAATCATTTCAGACTACATCACAGAGTGACTTACTGATACGCGGAGTCCTTTGCAAACATTCGACTGCAATCGCATCAACTTCAGCCAAGGGCAGGACTTTAAGCTAAGAAACTCAGTTTGTCTCAGACCTGGTGGAGCGAACTTTTAGCCGCTGTGATAAAGTATGGGGTAATTACGCCACTACTTCTCATAGGCTGCGACTGTCAACACTTTCATGCACAGACGTGGAGAACAACGCTCGGCGCTCCACGACACCAACTCCACACACCCAACCATGTTTCAAGGCAACTGGCGCTCTTTCGAATTTCATCGGATCTTGAGTCGCGCAGTTCCTTGCTTCAGTGAACGTCTCGCTTGATGGGACCTCCAACGATCTGCAGTACTGGAGTGTTCAGGATCACCCAATGTCTTGATTACTAACTACTGCGAGGACAGAGTCTAAGCCTGGGACAAGAAATCAGCTCACCCTTCTGACGATCAAAGTCGAACAGTGATTTTTTCTTCCGAAGCTATCCTCCGACGACATGGTTGTGTCTACGGAATTCCAAGAGACCGGTCTTCTCTCCCGGATGCCCAAATCGGCCTGACCTTCCGGAGGAATATATGTATGCGCCGCTTCAACTTACAAGATGTTTCAACTCTGAGAAGGTTACGTAGCGGGGTCGCGGTTTTGGTAGGGTCGGAGCCCCGCCGAAACCTGATTTCTGGAGATATTCCTGAGATTATTCGACTGGAGAAGGATCTGAGGTATGTAAACAGGTATCTCCGTATATAATACACGAATATATAACACATGAAGGAAGACAACTATGGCAAGGAGAATGGCTCGAGCCAACGATGAATCATGACGAATCAGCGTTCCTCATTAGGAATCCTTTGACAAACGGTAATCGATCGATGATCTCGAATCCCAGACTCCGGCCCCAAGCCACAGGACCCTGACCCCGAACATTGTATAGCTTGTGCAGGATATCACAGGTTCCGCCGATCTTCGCATTAGTGGCCCATCGGTCAGCAGTATACCGCTCGAGGGTAAGGGTATCACCAATATCCATCCCATGATCCACCGCGTATTCGATCGTGCTAGAGAGAGATGCCACATCGCCGATACCGAGGTTTAGACCTTGCCCAGCCAGTGGATGAATGACGTGGGCTGCGTCGCCAACAAGCGCCACACGCGGTGAGATATAGGTCGATGCGTGGCGGAATCGGAGAGGGAACGAAGCTACGCTACCCTCTTGGACACCTGTTACCATTGGGGGGAGTTGGGGCACAGGAGGTGTATGTTGGAGACGCCAGGTCAGTTCGCTTTCATGGGGATCTTCGTTTACATCGGCGGCGGGTGTGGACGGGCGTTCCATATGCATCATGTATTTAAGATCGGACATAGATAGACGGAAAGCTGCGTTCACCATGGTTACAAATGCGCCTGGGGACAGTGACTTGAGATAAGCAGCGTTCTCAACGGTCGTGGACCAAACCAATGTTGCGTGATTGTCCGGGAGCGGAAGAAGTGCTATCGGACCTCCAAGGGATGGCAAAAACCGCTGGTACGCTGTCCTCGTCCCGATAGGAAAGGGAGCCGGGATCTGGTCCGCGAGAGAAAGGGTTGCGACAACTCCATGACGCTGGTAATCCCAGCCCTCGGTAGCAATATCTGCATAACGGCGGACAGGACTGTTGATACCATCGGCTCCGACCAAGAGTCTGGCAGCAATTTTGACGGGTGATGCGGAAGATTGGGGCGCATTTGCGGCTGGAACAATGGAGAGTACCGGCCATGCCGAAAGATCCGGCCCATCGGGCTCATCAGTACCGCCGTTCTCTATTGACGACACGGTGGTGTTAGAGAAGATGGACAGATTCTCATCTCCAGAAGCAGCGATGCGCGATAGAAGCGCCTGTACCAAATTGGCATTCTCCGTCATCGTTGCGACGGTCCGGAGGTCCTCGAACGGCGAGGTTTCCATGGACCTGTCAAATGAGATCTTCGACCCTGTTTCACCATCCCACACCTCCATGCCCTGGTAGGGCTGCGTTCGTGACACATCCAAGCGTTCCCAAGTCCCAATTTTCTGTAGAAATGACACGGATGAGGGTGTAAGACTGCTGACTCGGTTGGAGAAATGTTGCGGGTCCAGCTTCCATGATCGGGCTTTGTCGAGGTCTTGCGATTCCACAAGGGCGACCTTTAGCTTTGAAGTCGCGGGTGACGCACCTGTGGGTATGTCAGCGCCTCACCTAATAATGCGCAATAGCTGCGTGAAACGGAGAAGGGAAGGGGGGGAATGGCGTACGAAGAGCGGCCAACAGCGCCAAACCAGCAGGGCCACCTCCGACGCAGACCACATCGTAGATATCCGTCACAGGTGCAGGCTTCGACCCAAGCTCTCTTCTATTCAGGGATCCGGCAAATCGACACGAGGGGCACACGTACGGCCGGAGAGCTGAAGTTGAGATTGGCCGCATGCTGAGCTGGTCGTCGAGGGCTGAGGTACAACTCGGAAAGCTTGGAACGAACTTGCAACATTGGAACCTTGCAATGATTTCCCGTTTGGTCGATCGCCTGGCGTGGTGCAAACGGGACAAACACCCTAGGATCGACGGCGGCCGACTAGCAGATGATCTCCTGTGGACAACGCTCTGGCCACCCGTGTTGAACTTTGCTCGTCTTTTTGATATTCGTGGAAGTCTGCTGCCATTCAGGGGGGGTTCAGGAATCCGATCTGTTGTTTGTCAAAGGCTGCATCGCAAAGGCGACGAGCACCGAGTTGGAAGACTGGGTTACGCGGCCGGATGTTTCAGGTCTGCTCGAAGACGTTGCGATCCCGCAGTGTAAATGAAGCTTACTGCAGCCAATTCCCTGCAGAACAGAGAGCGAGAGGGAGCACGGGTGGAAAGGGCAAATCCCGAGAAAACTGTTAATCACGAAGAGGCGTGTGCATGCGGGTTTGATGGACATCTGGTAGCATGCGGACTCTAGCGGCCAGGTGTTACGCCCCCAAATCAGCCTCGTACAACCCCTCTAATTGGCGGCTCTGCTCCCATTTCTCGCCATCTGCATTCGTCGACCTCTCTGCAGGGGAGTGATTTGATTGTTTACTCTCTCCCAGGCCCATTCCAGGAACGCCTGCCAAATCACAGTTGTAAGAGGAAGCGCCAGAGCCCAATCAGCCCCCACCTCATTGCCATCATCATGCCAGAAACGAAGGAAAATCATGCCTGTCCAAAAATAGCTCATCCTACATTCCTCCTCAATCTTGACAGGACGAAAACGTGTGCATTCTCACCCACACTGCCCCGTCGGCGTGACGCGGATCGCTGCGCCACGCCAGCAGTCTTCGACCATTCGCTCTTACGACCAGCAAGGAATCCAGCTTGACATGCGGCAATTGAACACAACAGCGATCTTCATCGCCGTGCAAAATAAGCAATCACTGTCAGCTCAGCTGAGCTTTTGAGTGGCGAGTCTCCTCCAATAGCCGCAGAGGTGCCTGAGCTATGACGATTGATATACTCGGGCGAGGCCGCCAGCGCTGCCGAACGTCTCTAATATTCCATTCTTCAATTAGCGACAGCATCCTTCGCGATTTACTAACGAAGACCTTCCATAGCCCACCATCTACCGCTTCTGCGGATTTCTCCATTGTGACGATCCACTTTTCTTCCCATCCTTCTTGCCGTCGATCTGTTCATGGCTTCGGACATCAAACCATCGCCTTCTGGATCCTCCAATCCTTCTCCCTCAGACTCAGCCTCGCAACATGAGGCGTCGAAATCACCCTCAGCCTCAACTTCCACTAACAACCAGCACGAGAAACAACCTTCCCTCTACCCAGGGCTCAGCGCCAACTTCGCTCACGACCCTAAGGCTCCCTTCGCCGTGAACTATGACCAAGAGATTTACCTGCAGTTGATGTCTGGCGAAGAGGGGACTGGGAGAGAGACAGCCGGAGGAGCAGGGAAGAAGAAGTTGAATAGGACGCCGACGCAGATATACCGGGAGGTATGTCTCTCCCCTTTGTCTATTCTCCACCCATTCTGTAGTATTTGGGCTCGGCTTATGAAGCGGAACAAAAGGAATGGGTTCGGCGGGCCTTGAATCTGGCTATCTCAGATCCGAGAGGGGATCCGAGCCCGATTGATCTCGAGTGCGCAGAGAGCCAGAGAGAGAGGGATAGGTTTTAATCGACGGAGAGCTGCCGTGAATGGGCCCTCAGCGCAGAATGTGGATGCCTCCCTGGATTGGATCGGCTCAGGACGGCTGGGGAACGGATGATAATCGCTTTGAATGAAATAATCGCTATAATGAAGGAACACTGAAGAGAAGCTAGTACTATATGTCGTAAAACATCGTAGAGGCCCACCATTGTTGCTCTCCAAGGATATTAAAGGGAACACCAATTGCAGGGTAGATAATATAAACAGCTCCGGCTGTTTCATTTAACAGCCTCATATAAAATGAGTCCCATAGCGGGGGGTTGTATGTTATCTGCGGGCTCCTGTAGCCTGCGAGCCGTCAAGATTTTCGTCGAGGTCTCCCTCCATTTCTGCAACGAATCGCTCCCACGTGTTTAGAACTCCTTGGTAGAATTCGATGTGTTGTTCCGCAAAGTCGCCCATGGTATCACGGAACTCGATCGCTTTAATTCTCTCGAAGTCCGCAACCTCACGGACTACCTCCTCGTCAAACATCTCTGACGTGGTTTTGGCAGAATCAACCTCGCGAGTGAGCTCGTCAATTCGGAGCTCAAGCTTTCGCATTCTCTCCCGCCGTGACTGCTCGTGGTCGACGCCACGCATGTCTTCCATTTTAGATCGGATGAATGAAGCTGGGGAGGAGGTGAGTGGGTTGGAGGCGTAGTATGAAGAGGGGTTCGCGGCGAGGGAGTCCCGCTCCGCCACCGCTTTATTACGGTAGTCGACCAGTGCTTCGAAATCGAGCTGCTTCTGCTCACGAGTTTTCAAAAGTGCCTTAAGAGAGATGATGTAGGCTTCCATATCGCGGAGGGATCCCAGATAATTCTGGTCCGTGTGATCCTTGAGTGTTTTGATTCCCCGCGCCGTTTCCTCCACAGAGGCTGCGAAGACTTGCAATGGCACCTCAACGTCCGGCTCAAGGGGCACAAGCTTGCGGAACTGAGTCGCGAGATCATTGTAATCCGTCTCCAAGTCAGACTCTCGTCGGGCGACTCGGGCCACAATCTTTTCCACATGGTTTAGGTCCTCGTCGAGCTTATCCGCCTTCTCCCGCACCTCGATGAATCGGCGGTCTGGTTTATGGACTTTGGTGAATGCATTCACGAATGTGTCGGTGAAGTTGTCAAATATGCCTGTTCCGGCCCCCTCCGATCCACTGGTCGAGTTGCGAGATGATCGCAGGCGCATGTGCGCATTCCAGTCGGGAGACTCCAAGAAGATGGCCAGCAAAGGAGCCCTACGGAGAACTGGGTGCAGCGACAAGCGCTTCAGAAAACGATGCAGAGACCATGCCCTTCGAGATGTAAATTCAGGTCCGAACCGATCTCCTCGAACGTACTCCATCTTATGCTTATCTGGCAGCGGCGGCACCGCACAGGCGGGATACTCTCGGTAAAGCGTATTGTAGAGGAAGAAAAAGTCAGTGAATCGCCGCCGCACAGCGAAATCTGATTTCTGAAAGGACTTGAAGTCGGTCTGTTGTTTATCCAATTAGCACTCGAGCCTGCAGCTCAGCAAGGCAGCTAGGTATCACCAGGTCGTTGAAGCAAAGAGACTCACATGCGTTGTGACCAAGTATGATATGTATGCATCTTTGGTCCCGTCATTTTCTTTCAAAGGCGAATCTACCCGACATTCTAACACTCCATCTCCGATACCTGCGAGATTCAGGGCGTCCGCGAGCGGTCCCGCCTGAGGCGTCTCGGGCGCCGAGCTCATCCTCCGCTTGCCATTGGGGTCATGGTGAGAATCGGGAGGCTCGTCTGCATCGGTTCCAGATGTCGTAGGACGGGAGATATCGCTGCCCGGCCCATGACGCCACGAGACGCTATCAAAGTCGTCTTGATCCATGGAGGGGCCGATCGAGGGTGGTGCCGAAGGATATTGGTGAGACAGAGGGGAGGTGCGTAAATCAACGGGGATAGAGAAGGAGCCAAAGAAAAGGTGCAAAAGATGAAGCCCTAAAAGACGATGATGATGGGCGTGGGGGTGGAGGTTGGTCAATCGAGGTTGTGCTCATGGAGAGTTTCGGAGGTGAGGTTTGGTCAATCGGGGAGCTGGCACAGCGTCATCGCCAAGACCTCCCAATAAGCAGGCAGCCTCCACCAGCTATTGGTGGCAGTGATCCAAGTTACCAAGTAGACCATTTGACAGTCCGGCTGTTTCCTACAGTTGGGTAATCACAGTTATTTGTATTGGACCTCCTGTGGAGTTCCAAGGCGCGATTTAGTATGTACAGTTCTCTCATTCGTTTCACACCGGGCTTCAAATTCTAGCAACGCACAGTAATCCAAGAATAGCAACAAGGGAAGGGGATATGAGACAAGGAAAATATAGATAGGGTGTAAAGATACAAATGCCTGCACAACTAAGTGCGATCTCTCTGGGTATCGTCTAAGTCTGCACTGCCGCTTCTCCTGGGGTTCGGACTTGCTGCCTGGTCTCGGTAGGGCTCATCGTCATCGTCCTCGTCACTAAATAGAGGCTCCTCTTCGCTCTCTCCGGCGAAGGCATTGTATAGCTCGCCGCCGCGACGACGGGTCGATGATCCGTTCATAGCCTTTGCTTCATCTTCGTCCTCGATCATCTCGAAATCATAATCGTCGCGATCGTTGCGAAGGCGTCTGCGCCGCTGGATCTGGAAGTAGATTCCGAGTCCGACGCAGAATACAATTATAGAGCCGATAGCGGCGTAGATCCAGATTTGCGTGTGCTTGGACGCACCAAATGTCGGGAAGAAAGACGGGAGGAAACTGTCCGAAGCTGGCGAAGGGGTAGGGGTTGAGCTCCCACTTGGCTTGGAGTCTGTCGAGGCTGGCTTAGTATTTACAGGGCGGTCAACGGTATGTGATGGTTGGTCAGGAGGTTGCGTGGCCGTTGGCGCTGGCTGGACAGTAGTAGTAACGACAATAGCATCCTCAATATTGTGATCATCGTCATGCTCGTCTGGAAGTGGGTGCAACTTTTGCTTGGATGCGTTGGCAGCCTCACCCCAGAGATTGAGCCTCCAGTCGAGGAATTCCCCAACATTGTCATTGACTTCCGTATCCTTGACGACGACTGTCCAGGTTCCAACTCCCGACTCACCCCTATTTGAACGTTAGTGGTGCCGAACTAATTAGAATGGAGATGCTTACCAATGGGCGACAGTCATGAAGGTCCAGTCGACGTATCCAGCTTCAGTGTCGTCATTTTTTCTTGCCGTGCTTAGGTGGCTGACGACACCCTCGGGGCTACGTAGTTCCACGCTGAGGTCCCCACGGCGAGTGTGGTTCACGTTCATAGTCACGGTAACATGTTCCAGCCTTGCAATATTTGCGTCCTTGACCATTTTCTTGGAAACTTGGAACATGGCCGCAAGGCCTTTGTCGCCCTGGGGAATCTTGTGTTGCACTCTTAACCACGGAGAGTGGTACCAAGCCTGCGGCTTTACCAGCTCCCAGGTCTTAGCTTTCTGCACAAGGGAGTAGATGTCCACTTTACCAAACCCCCAGTCATGGCTGAACTTTTGTCCAGATTTGGTGTTTTGCCAGCTTCCATCATCTTCGTAAATTGGAACTGCCGTCTCAACCATGAGGTATTGAGCGTCCCGCCAGGTGAGCTCCGGGCGGACACTCAAAACAAGAGCCATGGCGCCCACTACCAACGGGCCCGCGGCAGACGTTCCACCGTGGAGTGAGTAACATTTGTCAGTACCAACATCAGTTGTGTGGATCGCATCTGTTCCCCCACTGCTGTAAGCAACAACTAGCTGGGCGGAACAAGACTCCGAGTAAGAGGCGTGTTTGCCTTCCCGGTCAATGGCGCCGACTGTTATACTGTAGATGCTATTGGTATAGCCGTCAAAATTGCAGTTGTCCCCAGAGGAAGCACCATTTCCGGCTGCGAAAACAAATATCGATCCTTTCCCGCCTCGCCCTTTCTGGACTCCATTGACCATCGCTCGCTTGATGAGGATTCCGGGAGCTTCCATCGTGGCGCCGTCATCCGGGGGGCCCCAGGAACACGAGTAGATGTCATTTTTCTGGTAGGCATAGTTGATGGCGCTAGCCTCGTCTGTGTCATCAATAGCCCCCGATAAGATTCGAATCCCCGAAACCCGACTATCGTATGCGACGCCTACGCCACACACGTCGTTTCTCGCCGCTGCAACCTCGCCTGCGCATCGGGTTCCATGCCTATCGTCGCGGAGACGCGGTCTTGGCTCGGGGGTGTGATCGTTGAAATCATACGAGCCCTCAGGAAAGTAGTTAGGGCTTAGATCATTGCTATACATGTCCAAGCCATCATCCACGATCGCTGCAGTTGCGCCCTTTCCTGTAATACCTTCTAGCCAGACCCCCGAAACATTCATGTCATGACCAACTTCGAGTGTGTTGAAAAGATGCCATTGTGCTTCGAAGATAGGGTCTGCAATCCCGAGGGTAGATACAAGCTCACTCCGAGCTTGGACGGCTTCCACATTCTCCTTCTTGTCACGGGTGACCACCCTAGTGAACTGCTCAGACGGTGGTACTCGCTTCTCCAGACGTTTCTTTGGCGCCAACTTCTGGGACCAGAGGATACCGGCCAGGCTTTCCTCTTCATTGTCGAGGACCCCTGCGTTATCACCAGTGTGACGTCGCCGGAGTTTCCTTTTGGTTTGCAAGTCCTCTAAGAGTGCATCGAGATCTGCACCACTCTCCTTAGGGAGCGAAAAGGTATGATGACCGTCCAGCTCTCCAATCTGGCCTTCATGGCGACCGCCTAACCGTTGAGCGATATCCACTGGGGAGGCTGCTGCATCGAGGTGTAGGGCAAAGTAATCCCGGGTTTCGTACGAGCGACGAGGATGGAGAGAGGCGGTAGCAGTGCATAAGAGCCCTAGGGCCGCCGCTGCGCCAGAAAGACGCATGGCGAAGGCAAATGGCGGGAAAGGAGGACGTCGCTCTCCTTCTCAGGTGTGTGAGAAGAGGACAAATAAGACGGCTGACATGGACGGGGGCGAAAGGCAAAAAAGACGGTATCCACAGGAACCGATGAAAGAAAAGAAACTGTCTACGTTTCGACAGATATGAATAACAATCACAAAAATAAGAGAACAGACGACAGAAATCCCAAGTGGGGAAGTTCTTTGAGAGAGCTGGAGAGTTGTTCAAGTTGGTCTTGGAAGGCTGTGGGCTTTGACAAATCGTGTTGGGGGCCTGGATAATCAGGCACTGATCGCCTCCTGAACGATTGATGCCTGTATCGTAAGGCCTCAATGTCACACCTGAAGAAGTGGATCGATGGTGCCATGTCTCCCAGAAGCGGAAACACTGGGACAAGCCGGGCCATCCTGTGGAAAGGCCCTGGGACGAAGGCTTTAAGATTGAACCTTGTTCTGCCTGTATCATGAAGACTCAATAAATAATATTTCAACATTCTCTCCTACATATTTCAGTCCACCTCTGGTCGGGCGCGAATCGAACAGTTCCCTTCTCTCCTGAGAGAAGCTCCAAATACAACAACATAGTTTCAGGAAAACTCCCAGACAGCCAAACATTAGGACACGTTTGAAGCGGAAAAAAAAAGAAAATAAAAGAAAATAAAACAAGCCAGATCTGATGGTGCCTGGCGGGTGTCTTGTCGTGCAGCCCCGCAAGCTGCACCAGAAGGCGAGAGGCTGGGACCAGCCACACATACAATGCATGAACATCGTCATCCCGGAATAAATCCCCCTGTGTTGGGCACATCGCAGGCAACCAGATCTTTTTTTCTTCTTTGCTTCGCTGTCGGAATCGCCAGGATACTTGACAGCTGTTCCTGTGGCTCGAAAATTAACGCAGGCCTCCTATCCAGACGGCTGAGAGCCCTTCGCATTTGTTACGAATCTGCCTCGGTCGTCCAGAGCCCTATTATTGTCTTCGCCTCCTTTTTCGCCGTCTGGCTCGAACCGCGAGTTGATAGGTTTGCTTCATTCGGGGTATGGCGATCTAATTGGTCGCGCTCATTGCGTTACTGACTGGACAAGAGCTGATAGAGCGCACACGGCATTTCGCCTCTGGGCCGCTTCCTACTCGGCGAGAGGACAACACCCCAGGGGGCAAAGTCGGCGAGAGATTGCCTTCAGCAGCACGATGGCTTCTCAGAATCATAGCAGTGTCATTGCACAGGATCTGTCCCACAAGCGACGACCATCTCATCATGCAGAGGTTACTTTCCGGGGTTCCCGAAGTGAGGATCAAGTCAACTCCAAGGACCCATCAAATCTAGGTATGCATATCTCACTCTCATACTTTGTACAGAGGGGATAGAGCAAGTTAACACAGTCATTGCTTAAGCTCTCCCGGCGGAACCAAACGACTATATTGCGCGGAATTCCCGAACATCGACCACCCACGAAACCCCCAGCGGTAGAGCACCGGCCTCGCTGAGCCACGCTTCACGCTTAAGTCGATCAGATACCGTGCGGTCATCAGGCGAACAACATGATTGGGCGTTTAATCGATCGCCTCTGCAAAAGCTCGAGGTGGCCCTGAGCGGAATTAGCAAAGAGGAGAAGAGGGCTCGGGCTCTGGAAGCCGAGAGAAAACTAAAGGAGCGAATGGCGGGGGCGCCGGCGAAATCCGCTGACGCCTCTGCTCACGGCTCCCGAGATACCACGACGAAAGCGGGCCAGAAAGGCGACAATGAGGGCCAATACCCAACCTTCTCCTCTTCCCGCAAAGAGTCGAACGCGCAGAGCGGAGCGCATGAGAGGGAAGGTAATGTTACCCCACCGCAAGGACCTGACCTCGAAAGACCAACGACTTCGCGGACCAGCGCGCCACCGCTTCACGATTATGCAGCACGGCCACTTGCTGAGTCTCAATACGCGGGCAACAGGCCCCCTGTCAAGCAAGTAGTCAAAGGTGGCAGTGTCCCTCGAGGTTCGGTATCGATAAATCACCAGCAGGAAGACGCCCATACGACCCCAGGAGGATCAAACCAAGTGCCATCTCGAAGTAGTAATGTTCTACCTTCCCAGAAGCTCAAGGCACCTCACTCTTCCATAACTCCTCGTTCAGGGGAGAATGCTATTTTGGCGCCTACCCAGGCTGTCGCTATGAATGTTCAGGTGGCTCCTGGGTCTGAAAACGGCCCTCACGCCAAACAGAACGGGCACCGTATAGATTTACCGGCAGCAAATTCTAGGACTGACAAGTTAAATGTCACCCGCGACTTGCGAGCTAGCGGGGACTCCATGGTACCTGCGAGTACCGAAAACATCCAGCGGTCACAGACCAAGTCCAAGCGCAATACCGTCTCGTTCAACGTGCCGCCGCCAACACCACCTCCGCTTTCAGAATGGAAGAGTGCGCCGATCGCAAGGCTTGAGATTTCCGACTTTGACTTCCAGACGCTGGATGTTGACAAAGGTAAAGCATGGTGGGAAGGTGGTGGTACCCAGAATCGACGAAAGAGTAGGGCACTGCCAAAGAATTACCAAAAGCCTCCTGCGCAGAAGATATCTCGTAAGCTAACGATTGAATCGTCGTTTTCTTTATCAACACTCGAATAACTGACAATGTATCATGACTACAGCTCCCAAGCGCTTTAAGCCACTGATATTCCTGAAATCCGGCCCATTACTTCGCTACTCGGGCCTGAAACGTGTCAGAATAGACGGTCCAGATGGCCCCGTGGACAAAGAGACCTGGAGTGGCAGCATTTTAATCGTGACCAAAGATTCCATCTCGTCCTATGAGCCGCCACCAACTCTTAGACTATTTTCTCAACCTATGGACCTTCTTCCCCCGCCCCCCGCTCAGATCAACAGCGAGGGGGTGCAGCTAGCGCCTGAGTACATCGATCCGACCGCTGGACTGATGAAACTGGGTCGAGATGGCCGTCCTCTTTATGTGAAACCTGTCGATCACACAGAGGAGGAGGTGGACCTCTCTTTCGTGGAGAACGATGACGGAATCTACGAGATGTCTCCCAGTGCCGTTGACTACCGGACCGAGGGTCTCAAACAGCCGGTGCCGGCGAATAGAATACACTCAATAGACGGCGAGACAACCGGCACATACAAGGAGATCCCGGGCGCCCGTCTCTATGCTGATCCCGGGAGAGATGTCACATTTTGGAGGTTCAAGATCGAAATTGAACTCGGGGAGAAGCAACAACGGGTTGCCTATCGACTGAACCAAGGGCCCGCGATAGGGTTTTGGGTGCCAGCTCGAGGACAGCCGATGAATATCATGTTCCATTCCGGAAATGGATTCAGCCAAGGCGTGGATTCCAGCAAGTTGTGTGGGCCTGATCCCCTGTGGCGAGACGTACTCAACGAACATCAAACTCGTCCCTTCCATGTAATGATCGGTGGTGGAGATCAGATCTTCAACGACACAGTCACTGCCAACTCATTACATTTCCAGGAATGGCTGAGGATTAAAGACCCGAGTGAGAAGTACGGCGCGCCACTCAATACAGAATTCAAAGCCGAACTGGAAACTTCCTATCTTGAGAATTACTCAAGGTGGTTCTCTCAAGGGCTTTTTTCCCTCGCCAATTCCCAAATACCCATGGTGAATATTTGGAACGACCATGAGATTCTTGAGGGGTTCGGATCCTATCCAGAAGAGTTTATGAGCTCGGCTGTGATATCAGGTCTCGGTAATATCGCGTTTAAGTACTACCTACTCTTCCAGCACCACAGCGTTCCCGAAGAGACAGAGGTTGATGAACCTAGCTGGCTTCTGGGACCTGAACCTGGGCCGTATATCAATCAGCGCAGTCGTCATCTGTTTATGCCTCTCGGTGATGGAATAACTTTCCTAGGGCTTGATTGCCGAACCGAGCGGATGGTAGGATCAACTCTCATCACTTTTCGGATACGAGGCTAATCCATTCTACAGAGCGATGAAGTTCTAAGTGAGCGTACTTCTGATCTTATTTGGGACCGATGCCACCGGGAGATCGTCAAAGGGGAGACAAAGCATATGATAGTCCTGCTGAGCATTCCAGTTGCATATCCTCGCGTGGTAGGCCGAAACGATGTTGAATGTTTCGTAATCATGCTAACCTTGTCTCAGGCTATGGTCAAGAACATCCTGAACAGCCGACAGTCCCTGGGTAAAGCCGGATTTTTTGGTGGACTAGTAAATAGACATGGTGCTAAGGTTGAAATCTATGATGATCACTGGACAGCGAAGCATCATAAGTCTGAGAGAAGGTACCTGATTGAAGACCTACAAGATCTTGCCGCGGAGAAATCAGTCCGGATAACTATACTGAGGTGAGAGAGGATGCTCTGCTCCGATAGTAAACGCACGCTGACAACTTGGTAGCGGTGATGTGCATCTTGCCGCAATTGGACAATTCTATTCGAACCCCAACCTGAATATCTCGAAGGACAAGGACTACCGATATATGCCGAACATTATCTCATCTGGGATCGCAGATATGCCTACAACCGAAATGATTTCAGATACTCTAAACCGACGGAATCATGTGCATCATATGGACACGAACACAGATGAAGATATGATTCCTATCTTCACCCATGATGTCAATAACAAAGCTCGTAATAACAAGCGACTGTTGCCGCGGCGAAATTGGTGTTCTATTCGCGCATATGAACCTAGTACGTGAAACCGGAACGAATGGTGACTATTCTTATCCCGTCTAACCAAAGTAGGCACCACTCCACCGGACACCCCGGAATCCGAATCCCCAGCTTCTCTAGAAGAGCCGCGTCCAAATGTGCTGCAGAGGACTCTGTCCTTGACCCGTGGTGACAGGCCTCAAGGCGGACTCCTCCGGAGGCTCTCGAGCAAGGGCCGGCCGCCCACAAGGGAGTTCAATTTATCCGGAGCTCCGCCCGCACGACGGATGAGTATGGACGGACCATTCCCACCAGCAGACACGGGCAATTCCTACTTCCCACCTACGGCTGAGTTCCGACCTGGTCCACTGCTACGACGGCCGACGAACTTAAGCCAGAAGGGTGCTAAGAAGGCCGCTAAACGCGGAGACGACGGCGCAGGGACCTTTGTCAATCTCGAAGGGGGCTTAGCCGTAACGCTAAACCTTGAACTCAACCCGCGGGATCCATCAGGCATAACGACGCCGTACAAAATTCTTATTCCAGCGCTCTGGTTCGAGGGCACCGAATATGACCCTCCCGCAGCGCCGGTCTCCAAAGGTTGGCGGAAGTGGCTGGGCGTGCGTCGGAACGCTTCAAGCAAGCCGTCCTTGGGCGGCGAGGAAACGGAAGAGGATTTCAGCGACGAGGAGCGCGATACCCAAACCGGCCCGAAGCAAGGACAGCCCCAGGATGACCAGGTCGTCACACCTGAGCCTGGACCTCAATCCCAACCTCAGCCACAACGACAACCCCAGTCAATGGACGACGAGTACGATGACGAGGACGAATCCGAGCTTTTCCTCGAGCCAGAACCACGGCCCAATGTGAAGCGCAGCACGAGCATAAAGAAATGGTTTGGGAGATCGTGATTCCGGGAAGAAGTGGATTCTTAATTGTTTATTCTGACGACTTGTATCTACGATGATTTGATGATTTATGACCGCCATGGCCCGCATGTGTATATACCAAGGAATACAAACGCATTGGAGGCCGATGACAATGCTTTCCTCTCTTGGCTCGGCAACAGACGGACAATCGCTCGTCATAAATTCTATGCTGCCGAGATATCGCAACACCCCAAGCATCGAGCATCCAACATGACCAACCTCGAAGCTACCTGGAACTCGCGTTGGCTCAACCTTCGCTGACATTCGGGCGTCTCTGGGCGTCTAACAGGACGATAATTGGCAGCTTTTGGCAGCTTTTCAAGGTTAGCTGCGGGAGGCCTTACTCCAAGAACCAAAGGTGAAAAGCTGAGAGCTGAACTTACTTTTTCTGTTTCAAGAGTCAGACCTTGAGGGGCCTTACAGGGCAGGGTCCACGGGTTCATCCAAGGCCAACCAGAATTGGCAATCGACTGCGCAGTGACGTCCGCGGGGCTGAACTTCCAGTATACGCTTAAAAAGAGGGGAATGGCCTGCCGCTGACTTGAGCAACTTCTTCTTTGAAATCGTCCATTTTATCGTATTATCAGAAATAAGCCAGCATGTCGACCTCCTACATCCTCATCAAAAACGCAACGGTGGTCCCCGTCGACCGGTCGGACAGTAGCAAAGTCCTAACGAACCACGACATCCTCATAGAAAACTCCTATATCAAATCCGTAGGCCCCAATCTCTCGCTCCCGAGTGCGAGTCCGAGTGACAGCGCGACTGCGACTGCGACGACAATCGACGCCAAAGACTGCATCATCACACCGGGCTTCGTCGACGGCCACCACCACATGTGGCAGCATTTCCTGCGCGGGCTAACAGTCGACTGGACCCTCTTCGGGTACTGCTGCCATCTACGCGCGGTCTACGGGAGCCTGTACAATGCAGAAGACGTCTACGTTGCTAACTACGCGGCGGCACTGAGTCTGCTCAATAACGGCGTCACAAGCGTCCTGGATCACTGCCACGTGATTAACTCGCCGGAACACGGCGATGCAGCTGTGCGCGGGTTGAAGGAGGCCGGGATCCGGGGCACATTCTGTTATGGGTTTTATCAGAATCCAACGGTGGCGGGGGAGCCGGCGAGCGTGGGCTCTGATGGGTTTAATCTGGATGCGCGGATTGAGGATGCGCGCCGTGTGAAAAGGGAGTTATTTCCCGGTGACAATGATCCTGCGACTTCGCTGCTTACCTTTGGGATTGCGCTGGACGAGGCGCCGATGCGGTCGCGGGAGGCGAATGTCGAGGGGTTGGAGATTGCGAGGAAGCTGGGGGCTCGGATTTCGACGGTGCATACGTCGGTGATATCGAGCCACGGGCGGCCGAGGGCTGAGGTCGTGCAGCAGTTTGAAGACGCTGGGGCGATGGGATCGGATATCGTTTTCAGCCATGGCGCGTGGATGACGGATGAGGAGCTGGATGCGGTGCGGAGGTCTGGCGCTGGGATTATCGGGACGCCAGACACGGAACTGCAAATGGGGATGGGATACCCTATTATCTGGAAAGCAGGGGATCTGGGCTGTCGAACGGGGCTGGGACTAGATATCACTTCGAACCAGGGGAATGATTTTCTCGCGCAGATGAGGTTGGCGCTCCAGGTACAGCGGGCGCGTGAGGACGACTACCAGACGATACAAAGGGACGTCGGAAGGAAGACAGCGGATATTCTACGCAAGGCGACCCTCGGGGGCGCAGAGGCGATGCAGATGGACTCGGTCGTCGGTTCGATCGAGCCTGGGAAAAAGGCTGACCTGGTGTTCTTCCGCTGCGATGATATCGACATGGTGCCCGTTTTGGACCCCATCGGGACTGTGGTCTTTCATGCGTCGTCGAAGAACGTTGACACCGTTATTGTCGACGGGAAGATCGTCAAGCAGGATGGTCGTCTTGTCGGGTTGGATTGGAAATCGCTGCGCGACCAGGTGCAGAGCAGGTCCGAACGAATGAGGGATGAAGCAGCTAAAATCGACATGACAGGGCCAGAGTCGCTTTTCTACGGCGTCTTCGCAGCAGCTATGCAAGAGGGGAAGCGATAGTCTTGACATTGCGCTGTCCATTGCCTGCAAGTACATAGCTGTTAAACGCTGTCAATCCCAAGGACTGGAGGAAATCAATGAGTAAGACGCATAATTGACCACCCAAAACTTAGACTCAAAATATTCTCTTCGTAATCTCCAGCATACATCCGAGTTATAAGGGAAGGGGGAGGGGTTGGAAAGGGACGCCGGATATTCACTTTTTACCACGACACTTGATGCTCATTGTCAAGAAATGCGGGGTTGCCAATTGGACGGGCTACCTGAGACGCGGACTTGCTTGCCGCGACGATCTTATTATGCCATGGGATATTATTTAGCCAAAATTGTTGCGGATGAACCTCGCTTTGGTCAAGGGGGACATTGGAACAAATCGGCAATGTTGGAGAAAACAACTACCGTGCCGTCGAGGCCACAGGGATATATAACGACCGTTTGTACAAGGTGAACGAGTACAGATTCACAGATCACTGACTACAAATCCGGCACTACTACTGACAGAAACCGCAAAATGCTCCGCAGAGTACTTGGACTCGCCGTCGCGGCCCTGACGATTTACACACCTGCCCAAATCCCATGCGTCGCCGCTGCCGACCCCCCAGCACCAGAGCTATCTTTCCTCTACACAGCTTTCGCGAACTGTAAGGGGTCGGTGATGAACGAGGACGGCCCACGGGGCACTCGAAATGCTATCCCTATTGTCGGGGGGAACTTTACAGGTCCGCGGATGTCTGGTACGTACACACTCATCCCACCTCCCACCTCCCACCTGTCTTCCAACCAAAGTCCCAGTGTGGTATAGCAGGTGGAAAGAGCCCTGACGATCTTCCAGGGCAGATTCTCGACCTCGGCGCTGACTGGGGTATCGTCGACCCCAAAACTGGAATCTTTTCCGCCGATACGCGGTATAACCTGCGGACCGACGATGGGGCGGACATCTTTGTTCAGACGTCTGGCCCGACGTCTCCATCAGGGGAGCTTCATCTGCGGTTGCTGTTTGAGACTGGACATGAGAACTATTACTGGCTGAACAATATCGTTGGTGAGTAGTTATTCTTGGGGGTTGCCACTCGGTATGTGGGACCTTATTAACCTAGTAAAGCGATCGGGACGTTGACGCAGGTGGAATCCGTTGATGATTTGTCGGTGCTGAGGATTGATGCGTGGAACGTAAGTCGTCATCAGCAGCGAAGATGGAACTTTAATGACGAGCAGAGTTAGTTTGCCTCGGACTGGGACCAGACGAGCCAGGCAGGCGTGGATGGTGAGCGAGCAGCCTTCGGTGTTTGATAATCAGCCGCGGTCTCGGCCTGCACGTGACCCCACTGGGGACCAGATTTTGCGGTGCGGCAAAGTCTCGGTCTGGTCGGTTTCTGCAGATTTCCACAGTTTTTGCTTAGAGATCAGAATCAAAATCGGCCTTTTCTCGCGTCTCAATTGCTCCTTATCTGATCTTCATCCAGAAGACTCTTCTTCTTAGCTAATCGCGCGTCTGTCTAGCCCTCCTTTGGCTGTCAATCGCTGTGCCTTGTCTTGTCCCCACCCCTTGCCCCTCGTGCTTAATTAAAAACTCCCCTCCGGGGCCCTTCTTCCACTCCTTCTGTTTCTATCTTCGCTCCTTTACAACCGCCAAGCTGTTCTCGTCAGCCTTTCGCCGGTTTCCCTTCCCTTCCCTTAGATCCTCTCTGGGCTTCACTGCTGCCGCCGCTTCGTCGCACCTGCAAAACTCGCCCACGTCTCCGTCGGTCTTATCAAATTCGTTCTCGACGCCACTGCGCGTCAATTCGACTTCGAGGATGGCTCACAGCAAAGTTGTCAGTACGTATATTCTTCCTGCCTGTTGCAAGAATGCTCGGGGGACAAAAGAACTAACGCCACCTAGTCATCGGCTCTGGCCCCGCCGCTCACACCGCCGCCATCTACCTCTCGCGGGCGGAACTTAAACCCGTCCTGTATGAGGGGATGCTGGCTGGTGGCACCGCTGCAGGCGGTCAGCTTACGACTACCACCGATGTCGAGAACTTCCCCGGTTTCCCGGATGGCGTTGGCGGATCAGAACTTATGGACAACATGCGGAAACAATCTATTCGGTTCGGCACTGAGGTGATCACCCAGACGATCTCTAGGGTCGACCTGTCGCAGAAGCCGTTCAAGCTGTGGACCGAATGGAACGACGGCCCCGAGAATGCGCCTGCCCGCACTGCTGATGCCGTGATCATTGCCACCGGCGCCAACGCCCGCCGCCTCAACCTGCCCGGTGAGGATGTCTACTGGCAGAACGGAATCAGCGCCTGCGCTGTATGCGATGGTGCCGTACCTATCTTCCGCAACAAGCCCCTGTACGTCATTGGTGGCGGTGATTCTGCTGCCGAAGAGGCCATGTTCTTAGCCAAGTATGGCAGTAGCGTTACCGTGCTCGTTCGCCGTGACAAGCTCCGTGCTAGCAAGGCTATGGCCAAGCGTCTCCTGTCCCACCCCAAGGTTACTGTCCGCTTCAACTCTGCCGCCACTGAAGTTCTCGGAGAGAAGAAGCCTAACGGTCTGATGACCCACCTCCGCGTCAAAAACACTGTCACTGGCGAGGAGGAGGTCGTTGAGGCCAACGGTCTGTTCTACGCTGTCGGTCATGATCCCGCGACTGCTCTGGTCAGGGGCCAACTTGACCTTGACGAGGAGGGTTACGTCCTCACCAAGCCTGGCACTAGCATCACCAGCCGCGAGGGCGTCTTTGCTTGCGGTGACGTGCAGGATAAGCGCTATCGTCAGGCAATTACCAGTGCTGGTGAGTTTAAATTGTGTCTTTTAAGGTAGATTGAACGATGGCTCTAACATTCATGGTTTTTAGGTTCTGGTTGCGTTGCCGCCCTCGAGGCTGAACGATTCATTGCCGAGAGTGAATCAAGTGAAGACCTCCCCCCTGCTCCCGCCAACCCCGCTCTGTGAATACACCCGACTTCTACCCCCTCACGTTCTCCTGCCGCACCCTTCTCACATTTGAGGCTTCTCTACCTCATGTGATCCGGATCATCTCGACCGACGTGATATCTCTGCTTTTGGATTAAACTCGACTTCGATATGCTTAGACTTCGGCGTTTTATGTTCCTGCTTTTCTTTCCCATGTTCTCGGTTGTCAGGGCTGGTGGCGGCTCGTTCCATTTCCGACGACTCGTGGCATTTCGGGCGACTATGAGCGTTGCGGAGGTCGCCTTATCTAGCACCACTTTTTCACGATGGGCTGATCATGACATTACTTTTCGTATATAGAGAATAGAATGTGATAGAATAATCCTTGACGGTTGGGCTCGTTCGACTTGCTCTATATCAAACCGTATTTCCCGGACGACTGAGTAAAGGAGAAGTCTTCGGTTGGCAGTGCGTGAGTGGGTTAAAGATTGGCAAGGTCTGTGTAGTCTGCCGCTCTGGAGACTACATGGACAGGGTCAATGGCACGCAAAAGTAATTTTTTTTGCTTCATCCGAGTGGGTTGGCCTGGTTCTGTGAATCAGGCGGATGTAATACGCCGTTTGTCTGCATATGCGGTGAAGATGAAGCAGGTGCTATGACAGTTGTGTCCGATAAGGCAATGGCACTTCCCGGAGGATGCGCGGCACCAGCTGCCAACCCAACCAAAGGCACAGAGGATGTAATCTGTACATCGGCGCCTGCACCTGCACCTGTACTTGTACTTGTACCTGTACTTGCACCAACATCCAAATTCACCTTCTTACTCGGTGGCCCCGCCAATTCCCTCGCAACCCATTCCTCAAACGGGTTCTCCTCCCTCCACCTCTTCTTCGCGACCGCACATCTCCTCTCCCACTCTGCATTATCAGCCTTCCACTTCGCTGCGATCTCCGCGCTCGTCTGCCGGTTCACCTCCGCCTGCTCGAGGTACGGCCGTTTCTCCTCTTCGGCGGCTTCTCGCCACATTTGGCCGAGGGCGGCGCGGACGGCGTCGCGGGGGGCCTTGGCGGTTGGGTTGCCTGCTTGGCTTTGGTGGGCGAGGTCGCACTGGGCGCGAGCCTTGGGCCAGAAGTCCTTTTGGTAGAGGAGGAAGGGGTTCAGGCCGGTGCGAGCGGGGCGGGGCTGGG
Organism: Aspergillus lucknowensis; assembly: GCF_044049455.1. Taxonomy (NCBI): domain Eukaryota; kingdom Fungi; phylum Ascomycota; class Eurotiomycetes; order Eurotiales; family Aspergillaceae; genus Aspergillus; species Aspergillus lucknowensis. Next base: position 28,127 of record NW_027263626.1, on the reverse strand, counting down.
GTGGGCCTGTCTCGGCGTAGACTGCTGCGAGCATGGCTTGGTCGTAGGAGGCACGGGATTCGGAGGTAGAGGTGGAGGTTGAGGATGAGGGGTCTGTTGTGGATGCTGGAGCATTAGGTTGTTGGGCTTGGATGTCTGGGGTGGTAGTATCGAGCGGAATCCCATTGGGTATACCTGTGTTTATGGGCTTTGTCTTTTCTGGGACGAGAGGTACGGGAATTGATATGGGGCCCAGGATTGAGTTTATGATTTCCGACGCAGCCCGCAGACCTGAAAGGTATGCGCCGTGAACGGTGGCCGGGTGAGTGCCGCAGGTAGCTTCACCGGCGAAGTATAGGTTACCAATCGATTTGGCCATCAGATCGTAATCTCCAGGGAGCGCCTCCGCTGCGACATAGGAGTAGCTCCCTCGTGTGAACTTGTCGGATGCCCAGCGGGTAACGATGGTCTCGAGGGGATCAGGCACGGCGGTTTGTTTGAAGACGTTCCGCAGCTGGCTCATGACTTCGGCGATGATTTCAGCGTCCGGAGTACGCTCTGCTTGGTGAGCAGCATCTCCGGCCATGAGAGCGATCAAGACAGGGAGGCCCGTAGTCTTCATGCAGTTCCAAAACAGGTAGAAGCGGCCCCTATTGGCAGCGTAATCTTCTTGGATCATGCTAGCTCCAGCCTTAGGCTCCCGCAGCAACCCAAACATATCTCTTTCCGTATCCCAGAAAGGCTGCTCGAAGGCTAGGATGACTTTGTTCATGACTCCGAAACCGAGTCGGTCGATCGCACCTTGTTTCCATCCCGGGAGAGGTGGAGAGAATTGAACGGTCTGGTGCTTTAATGTGCCTAGGGACCCGGTGTAAATCACCTTATCGGCCACAATGGAGTCTCCATCTTCGCAATGGACTACTATCTTGTGTTTGGAGGATGCGTCAGAATTGTAGGTGATGCGTGTGACGATTTTGTTGGTTTGGACATCGAGCTTTGTTGGACATGACCACAGCGCATACGGAAGCTGTTGATATCCTCCAATGACCTGTGAGTGCTCCCCTTCGAATTCGTTACCCATATCCTGGTCCCAGCCGGAGAGACTCAGTTTGTCGATGTTTGTGGCATTGGCGTATTCAAGGTTTGCGAAATGCCAGTTGAGCAACCGCATATCCTTTGGAGTGAGAGGTAGCATGCGTTGGTACTGGCTGACACCCTCGTCCATTACGTTACCTAGAGTCTGGAACCTTGAAGCTCTGGCGATTGGATCCAGGTTGATGGTCTCGTTCGGTGACACTCCGTTGTTAAGTTTCCAACCCATTGCCTGGCACGCAAGAGTAGCAGGATTTTCTTCAACCTGACCAGGATCTGCTACGGGAACCCCAGCTGATTTGATATCTGCGGTTTTATGCCCCACGCCTCGGCGGATGCGTTTTGCAGGAAGTAAAAGTCCAATGGTTCCAGCAGCACGCGCCTCTTCATATTGCCTCACTGTCACCCCATCACTCGTTGAGACGTCACGGCCCGAATCGAGAAGCTCGCGGTCACCCTCTGCGGTTGGAATGATCACAGACTTGTGCCGATAGGCGCCCGAGCGATCGAGTATATCATTATAGAGGCTTTCAGCAGTTGCATCGCGCACTTCGTCCACTGGAGAGCCGTCAATATCGTAAATCGTGGATATGTCACGCAGCAGGTGATATGAGAGGGCCAGTTGGCCTCGAATGATTTGGTCTAACGGATTACCGTGATGGAACCCGACAATGATTTGGGCCCCCATTTCTGCTTTGGGAACGAGACCCGGAGGCAACGTAGACGACTGAAGGCTTCGTAATGGATGTGAATATATCCGCCCGCCGATTCTGCGTCTACCCTCGAGAACAACCACACGGGGATTTGTGTAATTATCCTGGTAATGGTTGAAGAAACCTTCTAGCTGCCGTGCACAGCCCAGACCCGCCATTCCTGCCCCAATAACAACAATCACAGGCCCTTTCCGTCGACTCTTCTTCGGAGGTAGCACGGGCACCGGGATCTCGACACAGCCGAAATTAATGTAGCCGTTTCGGAAGAGCCATTCATACGCAAATGAAGCCAGGTTCATCCAACGATAATCCTTGGCGCATCCCAGCGCCTCTTCTTTGGTCACACTCACCATGGGATTGCGCGTCCAAAGTCGAAGTATACCGTTTCGTATGTTGAGATAGACGGTAACATGAAGGTGGCATAAATGATCCTGCAGCGCTTCTTGTTCTTTATGATGGAGGGCATAAGGATTGAGCCTTGACGCATATGCTGCCGCCACACATTGCTGCGCATACACCGGGCCTGGGAGACGCGATGGAATGGAGGATCGTGGGCGATATTTAGTGTAGTCAAGGTTCTCATGAAAGCTCTCGGAATCTGCGGGGAAAGACGAAGAAGAGGAAGAAGCAGAAGCGAAATTCGAGACCGTCGATGGCGAGGTAGACGTCCCATGGTTTGAGGCGGATTGGGAAGAAGTCGAAGTGCTAGAATCATTAGGCGTGCCATTGGTCTCTGTCACCAGATCGTGGGATATGTAATCAAAAGGTTGGTTCCTTGCGCCTAAACCGTTAGGTTTGCTGCCGAAACCCTGAGATCCTGGGACAGAGGTGCCAATTGGAGTGGGATACGGGTTTATCCTTCCATGATGGACTTGTATCACATTTGGCTGTAGGGTACGGAGTTTCTTCACGGGGTGTCCGCTACCGTTGACAACGGTACTAGGAGGATTATATTGACGGAAGATCTCCGTCCGGGAGCAATACCCCTGTAGAGGGCGTGTCGTGAGGGCAGACGTTGTCTCCATCATTGCCAACAAGGAAGTCACGGCGGGTCGATGAACGTAGCATGGAAGTCAGATTCCAGTCGGACGTTCCGTAGATGACTATCAAGCTAGTTTTAACAGCTCAGGACATCACCCAGTCCATTATTGCGCGAAGTATGACATGTTATTATCGAATCTGAACATATCCATCCATCGCGGGCCCACTTTTCATACAAAACAGCGTGGTCGGCAGGGAGAGACCGTGGTATCAGGGGGATAGAATGATTTATCGCCGAATACCTTGAACTGGGGTTAGAACTGTATAGGGGATGAAATGGGGGACGCATCTTCCATACTATAGGAGTCTATATGATGGGCGCTGGTGTGACGGCCGACTTACTGATGTAGCGTGGTGGCCTCCCAAAGCCACCCTTGCAAATTGCACCACCTGGGACGGAAGCGACTGATAAGTGATACGGATGATGTCCAGGGCTAGAGGGGACTGTTTCAAAAGTTGAAGGAGTGACAAGAGGAATTCCGAGCGGATTATTGACCAGCCAGTCCCTGGAGAGCGAGGGAGAGATGGGGTTTGGGAGTATCAATTGACTTGTTCTCTCAAGCGATTTGGAGTCTTGGCACGCAGCGAATTTCTCACTCCAAATGCGGAAGGCTTCCATTCTGGGCCATTCTACTTCGACAACTGAAATAAGCACGTAAGAATCGAAAATATTATACGCATGGCAAGAAAATTGTTCAATTAGACGTCTAACGTTTATCCATGATACCGACTGTTGGATTATACAAGGCATGACTCATGACGTGAGGCTATATAGACATAGACACGATGCAAGAAACAAAGGCTTCGACTCTAAACCCAGCAGTTCGCGGACACTAATCCCTTCCAACATGGGTATGGAGAGTGTACGTCTCCCCATCTGTCCCATCCCCGTCTTCGAAAACGTCGGATTCGTTATCCGTAAACTCGTCTCGGTATGGGGACTTGGACCGTAACGGGGAGCGATCGTTCATCTCATCGTCAATGACCAGGTCCACATTATCATCGTCAAAATCATTGAACCCAATCCGCTCCTCTTCGTCGCGCGCAAGGATTGTTGCTGCAGCATTGACATCGGGGTCATCTGAAAAACCCCGATGCGGACGGTGGGCGGCGTGGTCGGCTTGGAGAGAATGTCGGATATCGCCTCTCTCTCGTTCCTCTAATTCTTTGGCTCGAGCTAGAGTTCTGCACAATATAGTTAGTACTAGGAAAGTGTCCAGAGACGTGCTCTCCTTACCTTCTATAGATGTATATTCCGGTAAAGATCCCAACAGCTATGGAAATAATGATGCTGAAAATATTTACGAGTTTGGAGCCGAGACTCATCTCTTCACCGTTCTCGTAAAGGACACGGAGTCTGCTGCCGATAAATGCTGGGACGAGCAGCTTTGGCGAGATGATAGCGGTAGCTAGCCCATACATCAACGGCTGTACCGTGGGGAAAGTAGAAATTGCGCCATTGCATATCGAGTAAGGCAGCGGACAAAGGCGAATCATGCACAGCAACTTTAGCCCGTCATACTTCAATGTTAGCGAAAGAGCAGCGAACCGCTTGTCGCGCTCGACAAGGCGATGCACAAATTTCGAGAGGAAGGTGCGTGACGCAAGAAACGAGCAGGTCGATCCTAAAACCGTAGCGGAGGAGTAGAGGAGCCAGCTGTTGCGAAGATGAGCTAACGTGAAATGGAAACTAATAGAGTATAGGTCGAGGTCCCGAGGTACGACTTACCCTTTCCATACTCCAAAGACATAACCCGAAACTGTCCCGAATGTTGACCACCCGACTAGGGGAGGGAATGAAACAAGAAATACGCCCAGCCACATCAAAATGAAGGCCAGCGCTGAGTGTTCCCATGTCTCAGCGACCGGCCCAAGCCACTGAAAGACCCTTCCTGTTACGAACAAGAAACCGAACCCCAAAATATTGCACGCTATGACGGCCAGGACAGTTCCGACTCGTTGCCAAAATGTCATTTTTCCCCATGCCGCTAAAATACGTTCGTTCAAAGCATTTATACGAGCCACAAATCCCTTGGGGGCAGTTGTAGATGACCGTCGCGTGGAGAAGATGGTGCTATTCCCGGCGCTGGACGCAGCTTGGCTCCATGGTAAACGCACGCCATCTTCTAATGGAGAAGGCGATCTAGACGGAGAGGTTGAGAGAGACAGTGCGCGTGCCGTGGATGCATAGTCGGCGGGCATCTTGGGGGAAAGCTGGCAGAACGGATAATGAAATGAGATAATGTTTGGTCTGGGTCTCGGAGATCTGCGGCAGCTCGGCAGGGAATGGCTGGCCGCGGTCGATTGCAGGTCCAGAGATACAACTCCCACGCCGAAGTGAGCCCGGATTAAGAGGAAAGACGAGGTTTCAGGGTCGTCGATAGAAGAGAGTGGACCTTGACCCCCAGAGAGAGATGGGACATGAGTGAATGGTGGATGGCTCGATGCGAAGTGGGAATATCAAAGAGCTGAAATATGAGGTTGCCTATTTGTTGGAGTTGTCAGAAAAGCGGGGGGCAAACGATCGTTTGGGATTCGAATTGCTCGAGGCGGCGGAGGAGGAGAGCCGGAAGTCGGACGAGAGGCAAGAAGAAAAGAGAGTAAGGGAGAGATCTCACTCAGAACAAGCTGAAGCGCCGTGTCAGGGACTCGAAGTAGCCTTCTATTTGAGTGACGAAACATGATGAGCGGCGACAGATCGGGGCGGCGCAGGTGTAATATTGGTACCATCGCGTACGTCAAATACTGAATGATCGCCCTGGTTGGAGGAGGGATGCCCACGACCATGGTACCGAAATTCAGTAATTTACACCTCTGCAGCAGCACAGCCACAACCACTATCTAAAAGCTTCAGCGTGCGATCCAATCGATCTGCTGGGCTCTCTGCAGTGTGTCGCGATGATAGTATGCCATTGCAGTGTCCAATTGCCGAGAGCAGCATGTTAGCGACTGAGATAACACACTGCTTGCGTGTCTTTCAGGCATTCAATGCCCAGCATCGCACATGGGCATATCGTCCTGCGGGTGATCCTCAGGCATCACATGCCAAGAAATTGAAAATGTGGCCTGAGGTTTCAATCCCCACTCTTTCCAGACGTAAATAGAGAGGCCAGGGAAGACAAAGAACTCGAGCCCTCGACGCTTTGATATCAATAGTTTCCCTTTGCTGGGAGTTGAGGAGACCTTTGTCGGTGGTCCAGATCTTCCCTGACTAGTGCGGTGCCAGTCAGCTCCTGGCGCTCTGATTGTTGGGCGGGTCTCAGCCTATCGATCGTCGAGTCCCTTTGGCTCCCCATCAGCTTCCACGACTTGACTTCCTCCGTCCTCTCCCAGCTCGCCTCGTTTCTGCGCTTCATTATCCGTTCTGTCTTTCCAACTGCACATTCTCGTGTGATCTGTTAGCATTTCTGTTTTTGTTTCTTCTGGTCGTGTTTTTCATGGCTCGATGCGATGTGAGCATCCGCGGACCGCAAGCTGTCTCCTGTCGCATTGTAATTCCTCTTCACTGACCACGACCAAGCCTTTCTCAAACCTCCTGCGACCATCTAAATCTCTTGCGAAAGTTAAGCTGACTCAAGGAGCAATGGACTCCCACATCTGAGAACCCCTTCCGTCCTCGTCTTTCGGAGCCCACCTACCCTGCGGACTGTCTCTCCCTTTACCCCACATCTCGCCGGCCGGATTCCCGGACTCCCCCCTCCTAATTCCGCCTCTTTACACTTCCAATTCTTCTACTATTGCCAGTTCTACAATAATCCGGGATGGTGTCGGAGGAGCTCCTGGAGGATTGTCTGCAAATCCTCCAGGATAAGTCCCTTGACGAAGAGGACCAGGTTGAGAAGATTGAGGAGTTCCTCCGTGAGAAGACCTCTTTATCAGGGGCTTCGCTCGAAAATGCTGTCCTAGACATCCTTTGGCGACATCGAAATCGTACACTTTCGGATTCCTCCCCACCACCACCTCGTCATACCGTCATTCGTCGCTCGTCACCTGCGCCGTGGCAAATGGCCCGGTCCTCCACGCCCTTGTCACCCCATTCAAACCTGGGGACGAGCCCTGGAAGTACATCGTGGATGCAGAGTTCGCGGAGTGGCTTCCCGCGACCTTTATCCTCGACAGCGTCACCATTTACGTCGCCTCGCCCTTCTCCCAGGCTCGCCCTTGCCCAGCCTATTCCCCATTCTCCGAACCTCAATGCGTATGAGTTCTCGGATCAGAGTCAAGTTTCGGATTTCTATGGTGATTTTGGCAACGACAGCAATGTGGATTGGCTGGTTGCGGACGATGCGAATAGCACAACTTCGTCTGTAGGTACATTGAGCATTCACGGGAACTTAAGCGCTACTGCACCGGAATTCGTTCCTGATATGAGTCCTCACGATATTTTGCGAACTGTTCTTGGGGATAAAAGATCTAATGATGAAATTGAAACTGCGTTGGAGGCAAACGGATATGATTTGGGCGCCACAATTGCTGCTCTATCTCAAGGAACTGATATAGGGGCGGCCTCCCCGATGCCAAATGGTGACGCTCGAGTCCTGGTGGGGAAGTCCATGTCAATGGAACCTCCGAAGAGTACCGGGACTCCAGTCCACAACCGCAGCCCTGTCGTCTGCAAGTACTGGCTGTCTACTGGTCAATGTCTCCGCGCAGATTGCCGCTTCAGCCATGATCTAACTAGCCACCTTTGCAAGTGAGTTTTACAGCGTCGCGGAAATCACATCTCGCATAGTATGTCGACTAACATCTTTATTAATTTCTAGATACTGGGTCATGGGAAACTGCCTTGCTGGCGATGGGTGTCCCTTTTCTCATGATCCATCTGCGCTGGTTGCAAACCTCAGTGTTGACGGTAATACTTCGGCTACGCCAGCTGGCATTGCTTTTCAGGTAGACAACGCCCCAGATGCCTTTCCTCCGTTGCATTCGGCACCCGGATCTGTCGACCAGTGGGCTAGCCAGCAAGGAGGCAAACATCCGGGGTATCTATTTGGTCCCCCGGGGGGGAAGAATGCATCACACCTGGGAGGTGGCAAACGTAACGGGAGTATGACGAGCCTATCACGTCCTCACTCTCGACCGGGAAGTCGACACCAACACCGTGAGCTTAATCCATCGGCTCCCTCTGTTGACGATCCGGATGCCTTCCCGACACTTGCTGCCGTCAGTGCGAAAGGCTCAGGGAAGAAAAGCCACGGGAAACGAAACCGTGAGAACAACTCAGCAAGGGATAATGTACCTGCATCTCTGGCTGACGTAGTTCGCATGTCCCCTTCTCCGGCTCCGGGAAAAGGCAAATCTTCGTCTAAGCATAATCGAGAGGGAGCCAAGGGCCGTGAAAACAGTGCCGCCGCGCAGTCAATACCGGCGCCACAGCATATCCCGTGGCTTGAAACTGGCTCGCGAACAAACCAGCAATATATAAAGTACCGAACGGAGGCCATTCGCCATGGCACTGTGAGAAACAAGTTTCTCCAGAGGTAAGCGTCTCCCACCTGATTTTGCATTACACAAACTGACCGAATCCGAGTGCTGCTCAAGCGTGGAATCGAAACGATGCGCGCGCGGCGAAGGCCCTATCCCTTCGTGGTCAAGCCGAAAACGAGGCAATGCGGAAATGCCACCGCGAAGCCGCACGGCAGTTGTACGAAGAGCGCAACAAGCATCTCCAACGTGCCGGATTAGACGATGAGATTGAGGAACTCTACGTCGACCTTCACGGCTTGCACCCTGAAGAAGCTATTGAATATCTCGAGAAGATCCTCGTTAAACATGCGCGAGAAGGCCGACGTGTCATCTACGCCATCACTGGTACAGGCCATCACTCCAAGAACGGAAAGGACAAAATTGGGAAAGCAGTTAAGGCTTGGTTGAATGAGTGGAGATACTTGTTCCGGGAGTTCAGCGTACCCGGCGAACGCGGTGGGTACGTCGGCGGGATTTTAGGCATTGACCCCACGAGCTACGATAAGGCCCTGGCCAAGAGCCTTGAAGAGAGTGGCGAGGGGAAGGAGGATGATGAAGCCGAGAGTCAGCCCGTTCTCACGATGGGCAAGATCCAACTCCTCAGGCGTGGAGATATAGAACCGAAACAGTAACCGAATACAAACCATATCAATTCATACATATTCCCCTGCCATGTAAGAACCAGCTACACGCTCTACCATATTTTTAATGCAGCTGATCTCGAGACAGTCAAGGATGCTACCTAGTATCAGGCCTATATCTGTCGATGTTGGTGGATAGTCTGTTTACGCTGGGAGGAAGGTGCGACGCTGATGGGGACGGGTGTCACTTTCCTACTACGTATTTGAATGTCTGGCAAGGTAGGCAGGGGCCATCCACGGCGGAAGTCTACAAAATAGGAAGAGCACGATCTGGTCAAGCTGTTGGTCGCTATTTCCTTGCGTGACACAAGTCGTGCTGGACTCCTGAAGCACGTTGATACCCTGGTGTACTACGCCCACGAGTAAGAGTATATATCTCACATCTTAAAGCAGCATGCGAGGGTCTTATGATATTACGACTAGACATATATACAACACCTCAAACAACCAAATCTACTCGGGTTCCTGGTCTCGCCACTTTCCCCTCAGCGCCGCAACGTCAACACCACACTCGTCCGCTTTCCTAACAATCGCCTTCGCCTTCTCCGCAACAGGAACATCAATCATCTTCCCATCAAGCGTCCAAGCCCCGCGGCCCGCCCTCGCCGCCTTCTCATCCGCAATCACAACCCTCACAGCCCAAGTAACCTCATCCTCATCCGGACCGAAAATCCTCTGCACGGTCTCCACCTGCGAGGGGTGGATACACTGCTTCCCGTTGAAACCCAGCCCGCGACCACTGCGGCATTCTTCCTCCAGAACGGCGGGGGGTGAGTCGTCACCCTTGGTGGATTTGTAGGTTGTGCAGACGAGGTCAATGGTGGAAGGGAGGCTAGCTGCGCGGGCTGCGGTTGCAATAGCGGAACGCGCGAAGAGGAATTCCGTTAGGGAGGGGGTGCGTGTAAGACTTAGATCCAGGGCGAAGTCTTCCGCGGCGAAGATCAGGCCCTGGAGGTGATGGGTAGCAGAGCAGATTTGGGAGAGGTTTGTGACGGATTTGGCGGATTCGATGAGGGCCAGGAGGGAGATTGGTGGTCTTTCCTGTGAAGTTTGCGGTTGCTGGGAAAGAGTGTGGTTTATCACGTCTGTGACGAACGTGAGGTCCGAGGCGGAGTTGACCTTGGGGATTACGATTGTTGTTAGGTTTGGGGATTTGAGCTTGCAAGTCTGGGTCAGCGAAATGTATGTGTGATGTAAGATCACGGAGGCAACGTACAACTTCAGTGAGATCTGCTAGGGCTAGGCCGCTGTCAACGGAGTTGATGCGCACAGCGCGCTCGCGGATGCTCGCTGGGGCGGACTCGTCGAGAGCTCTCCGCACCAACGAGCGGGCTTCGGCTTTTTTGTGCGGAGTGACGCTGTCTTCAAGGTCATAGGCAACGCAGTCAGCTGTCAGGCTGCGTGACTTGTCGATGAAGCGCTGCGAGGAGCCGGGTACTATAGATGTGGTTAGTGGTGCGGCTTTATCGGAAGGTCGCAAGCCGTGGGGATTATTGTAGCAAGGCCATGAAATGCGGGGTGGACCATACTGTAGAGAAGGGCGCGACGGAGTGTGTTTCTCGCCGCCATTGTGCTGTCGTTGACTGATACAACGTAGCCGTTGATCTCACTGAGCCGCTCCAAGTGACGTCGGAGTCTGAAGCTGGAGAAATATGGGAAGCGGGATGTCTATCCTCGGCGACGATGAGGAGCGCTGCAAAAGCATAAAGCCTTCTCAGGGCCGTTCCTGCATGGGAGGTGATCGGAGATCGGGCGGGCCTACACTGGGCGTTGAAATGCAGAAGCATGCACAGGTCTCATCCATGACGAGAAGTATTCGTTTTCATAGCTTGCTTCAGGAAAGAAACTATTTCTGTCTCCTGAAGTGTCGTTTACGACTGGCCGATGCTTGAAATGGCCCTCAAGCAACGCCTATTCTGCCGGTAGTCACCGCCCTCTGAATGAAGACACGCAACGGCATCATCGTCTCCGTCAACATTCCACTTTCGCAGCCAACGGAGTCAACGGCGAGTCCTCAACGAAAGGAGAGGAGTCTATTCGAGTATCCTTGATTTGTTATACTCACTGGAAATCCTTCTGAGTCTCTCCAAAATGGAGCAAGAACCACTACAACCGCAGCAGCAACCACAACAAGGAGACCTGAACTGGCGCCTGAGCGCCCACCCGATAACCCTCCTTGTCTTCCTGGGTTTCCGCATCGGCGCGCTGCTCATGTACCTGTTCGGAGTTCTCTTTATCAACAATTTGTACGGCTCACTCCCCCACTCCACTTCAAAGCGAGTCCACCCATGTGCCGACCTCTAACCTTGAATAGCATCCTCATCTTCATCCTCACTCTCCTTCTCCTTTCCGCCGACTTTTACTACCTTAAGAACATCGCCGGGCGTCGACTAGTGGGACTCCGCTGGTGGAATGAAGTCAACACCTCAACGGGCGATTCACACTGGGTCTTTGAATCTGCAGACCCCAACACGCGCACGATCACGGCAACAGACAAGCGATTCTTCTGGCTAAGTCTCTACGTCACTCCAGCGCTGTGGATTGCGCTGGGTATTCTGGCTATTGTCCGGCTGAACAGCGTGATCTGGTTGAGCCTCATTGGTGAGTTATTGCTACATGCATTGGGCTATTGAGTTATTTTCTAACTTCGCTAGCCATTGCTCTTGTTTTGACGATCACGAACACAACTGCGTTCTCCCGTTGCGACCGCTTCAGCCAGGCTTCGACTTTCGCGAATAGAGCGTTTGGAGGGGCGATTGTGAACAACCTTGCCGGGGGATTGCTGGGAAGGCTGTTCCGCTAGGCTCTCGCTTGTTTCCAGTCGAAGTATTCTGCTTTGGGAGTTGTTTGATGTCAAAGCTTCTCTTCCGTCCAATACAATACCCCGTATCCATGAACTTTTAGATGTATAAAATTCCGGTCGTCCGTTTATGTCATGAAATAGCAATTAACCTTGACAAGTCAACATGGCTATGTAGGTTTTGGTGTCTGTCATATTTGTCAAGTCATGTGATCTGACAGCATCCGCTGTGACCCTATAGCGATATGGCTCGGGAAATGCGAGTCTGCGGGGCGCAAATCACATTCGGCACTTTCTCAGGCAGGTATATCGCCCGGCTGACCCACTGTCTTGATCATATAAGGGCTCTGGAGAGGGGTCGGCAACGACGTAACGGCGAAGTGGGGGATGGTATTCACGGCTTAGACGTAGCAAGCCCTGAGTGGCGATTAAGGAACGGAATGGCCAGATCATTGTGATAGCGGGTTACGCTGTGCGATTTTTCGAGTTGGTTTGGCTACGTTAGTTGGGCAAACGCGACTGGGAACGGGGAAAACAAGTGGTTCGAAGAAAAGGCTTTTGCCCTGTCATGGCCTGAAATTGAATGGCTTCCAGTGCGCCCCGACTGTGAAACGAAAGGCTCAATCTGCAGGCCTGGCACTGGGATGTCGCATTCGCAACGTTGTGTGATTAGCCGCCGGTCTCCACTGCCACCACTTCTGACCACTTGCGCCAGCGCAAAGCGAGGATTCTCTGGCAGTGGCCTGTCGACGAAAAACGCCTGGGCGGGGCTATAAATATTGCTCTACTGCGGCCTTGGTCGAGGTTACTTGCCCTCCAGGCTGGCGCTTTGCATCCGATGAGGCATGTCCGCCAACCTCAGCGCAGAGTTCTGTCGGATGATGTTGACAGCCAACTAACGCTATCACCATCTAGGCCGAGTACTAATTTTCTCTGTCTTGAGCTGAATATGTCTCCGGACTGATTGAAAAACATAGTTGAGGATTACCCCGTGTGCTACCCGCAATTCTCAGCCCTAGTTGGCGCTGAGCCCGCCTTCCACATTGCACGGCGCTTTACCACATTGCGCGCCAGACTGCTACTTTTGAAGCAAGACAGGTTCTCTGCCTTGGAGAAGAAGAGAGGGCGAGGCTTTTTCTGGGGAGCTGTCGACGAGATGGGAATGATGAGCGGAAGGCTGTTATCTCAGATATCGACGCGGCGCTTGCAGACTACGGTATAGGGGAACCGTTCAACTCGTCGGGTATTTAAAAGAACACATTGTCAGACAATTTTTTAGCAAGAAATGCTCGGTAATACAGTTCGAACACGCCTCGCCAAGGGCAGTCGCTAGTCTCCGAAATTGGCTCAGTGGCAAGGGCTGCATAGCTCGCGAAGAGGCAGAGTTCCTCGATAACCACGATCTAATGGCCATATTAACTCCCACAGATAGTACATTGGAAGATATCGAGAGCTGGATGGAGGACAAATTGGTGCGGTATTGTGTTAGATTGTACAAGGTAGGTCAGAGCTTCCCGATGCCATGGTATCAAGAGCTGATTTGTCTTATGCCTCAGAATCGGTGCAACCACCGGTCGGAAGACTCGAATGTATTTATACCTTCAGATCTGCTGACAATGCGGCTGGCTCGAGCGCTCCTCGGCCTGCTGATTGCTATTCTCCTTCCTGTTCCAATCATTGTTTGCAACTCGGTCAGCAATACCGAGCTACGGTTGATCGTCATCACGGTGTCGACAACGGCATTCATTGGTATAATGTCGAGCATCACTCGTGCAAAGTCAATCGAGCTGTTGGTGCGGCCGCCTGTTGTAGTATGATGCTAACCGGCCGCTTCCTAGCTACGCTACGGTTCTGACGGTTTTTATCACCCAGTAAGGGACATTTACCTTAGGAGAAACGAAGTAGAAGATTGCCATATTTGGCTCAAGTCATGGGTATCAGGGATTTTATAGTGTTTGCCAAGTATCGCCATCTGTGGCCAGGGTATCGAGGAGCCTTGAACACTTCATCCGAGAACGATGATGTTTACGAGATCTTTTTTTTTTTTTTTTTTTTTTTTTTTTTTTTTTCAGAAAAGGTTATACTTTCTGATAGGCCCACTGCGCCTGCAGGTGCCCAGCTGGAGGTGACAACTTGAAGACGGTGCTTCCTTTGTTGTGACATATCGCGTGGCGTTTGCTTTTTCTGTCTCGGTCCTCCATTATTCGCGTCTTTATAACTCCTTTACTGTCTGTTGCAAACATAAATTCTACTGTAAGAGCTAGTAATTCCGTCACAAGCCGCGATGCATCACTGTCTTCCTCAGTTCATCAAATAACCCAAGATATATACCAGATACTCCTTAGCCACAGCCCTCTGGCCCCGACCGAGTCCATCCAAGCTGAACGACCGGGGACGGAACGGACTGGTTCCGTGGAGGGTGCCTGGGGTTTACATACCTCTCGCGAGAACGCCCAGGGATTCCACGAACAGGAACACGGCCACGGTGCGCATACATTTCTGGCTCTAAGGAGTATTAGACGACACAACGAAGCACCGAGGACGCAAAATAACGACTATGATCACCCTCTCAGGCGCATAAGTTTCATCATTGAGACTCTCTCACAATGTGTGAACACTGCCAGGCCGACACTGACAATCAGATGGGTAACGGTACTACGCCAGCGATCGTCTCTTGAAGACTAGATGTAACGGCCGCAGTCCAGTGACAAAATGATCGTATGAATTGAGAAGTTCGTAGCCGTTCTCTCCAGGAGCGAGAGCCACATCAAATTTGGTGACGAGATGTGCGGTCAGTAGGCGAATCTCCATGAGCGCCAAGTTTTTCCCTATACAGCCGGACGGACCGATCGAGAAAGATGCGAACGCGTCCTGGTGTTTGATCAGCTCAGGACGGGTAGAGAAGCGCTCCGGGAGAAATTTGTCCGCATCGACAAAATTCGATTCATCTAGTCACTATCAACGCTTGCAGGGCGGCTAATTTGTGGGGGAACGATACTCACCACGGCCCATAGAGTAAAAGTTCACCAACATCTCCGTATTTCCTGGGATCCATTGCTCACCAATGTATACCCCCTCCGGCGGGGCTTTACGGTGAAGGCCACTGGGGACTGGAGGGTGCAATCGAAGAGCTTCATTGATGCACCCGTTGAGCAGTGGGGCATGCTGGATCTTGCGGTGTTCGATTTCTCCGTCGTTGATCAAGGATTCGATCTCTTCCCTTAGTCGTTCGAGGAGTCCAGGGTCCCGCGCTATGTAGTAGAACAAAAACGACATTGCTGTTGAGGTTGTGTCGCTTCCGGCAACGATAATAAGCTTGCTATCGAGGTGGAGCCCTTGCAGCTCCTTGCCTCTATCTCTCCCGCTCTTGGTTTTCGAGTTGAAATCCTCGATGAGAAAGTGCGCAATATCAGGAGTCGCCTGCTTCCCCTGAATACACATTCGATCTTCAATCTGTTCGACGCAAAAGCGAACGAACCGACGGTACGTGTTCATTGTTCCGGGAATGGCCATTAGCAGGCGAAAAGCCCAGGTTGGGAGGGCTAGGCCACCGGCTTCTTGGGACGTAGTCAACACCTCAATTGCCCAGTGGCTTTTTGCTGAGTCCAGCATGTTGAATGATTGGCCGAATGCCAGGTCGCCCATTATATCGAAACCCCAGAATTGGAACCACTTGGAAACGTCGATGGGCTTGCCTGCAACAGTTAGCAACGGCATACTTTAGGAGGGGAGCGGGGTGGTACCATCAAAACCCTCAATCTGTCTAATGAAAGACTGGTTATACCTTGCGATCCTCAACTCGTACCCGCGTAGGGCCTTATCGCTGAAGGCTGGGCTCCAGATCCTCCGCCGCCGGTCGTGCTCTGCCCGAATCCTGGTCGACAGCATAGAGGTTGCAGGATGTTCCGCATCGTACCAAGGGCTCTTGATACATTTTGACTGGGGACCAAGCGCAACGCGGACAGCGTCTGCGTGGCATACCGACACCTGGTTTGGCCCGATGCGGACAAACTTTCCCCACTTCTCATGGCTGTTGTACAGCTTTAGATGCATGTCCCCCTTCCCACCGACACGGAGAGCGAGATCGAATGAAGTGAGTTTGGCGAGCGAATACCCGGGGAATTTGTTAAGGGGGTTCAGGAAGAGGCGATAAAAAGCTAGGCTGGTGTAGAGACCGGCTAGGTAGGTGGCGGTTAGGGTTACGGCAATGCGGACGGCATCCGACATTTCGAGAGTTTCATCAACGTGTTTCAGACCCAGGACTGTGAAAACACATGCTAGGATGACGGCCTGTACGTGTCGTATTGGGTAGAGATGGTGCTCGCCAATGCGGTAGTAGAAGGTGTAGGCTGCGACGCCTAGGGCTCCAGCAGAGAACTGGAGGGTCCGCGTGGCAGGACGCTGGAGATCGAATTCCATGCTCAGATGTGCCGCTCCTCCGGAGTAGATAGTTGAGTATCTGCAATTTTCCTCTTCCTTTGGCGGGTGGGGGGTGGCTCTTATGGACGAAACAAAAGCACAAACAAGGGACAAAGACCGGAGTGGGGGAGAGCAAGGGCTTGAGGCAGCCGACTCGGGGCATTCCTCCGTCTCCACTCGTAAGGTTGCAGCTGTCCAGAAGTGAGTTTTCTTTGCGACGATTAGGCGCTCCGCCTAGTCAGGGATCAGGCATACGTGAGCCGTTATTCGTGCCTGCGTATGACTTGGCTGCATAGATAGCTGCTTGTTGCGAGACTTGCGATGGGGGCTCCCAAGGCCGGAACCTCTTAATGCAGATTCTATTATCATGGCGGCCTGATATCACAAATCCGCACCCGGGGGTAAGAGGGATACTTACTGCACCATACAAGGTGACGATATTACAACCTCCCCTTGTCTTTGGCCCCTCGTGGATTGGAACGCCTTATCTCCTGTACAAGCCCCCAAACATTTTCCGCCGTCGGCCAGGCCATCGCCCCGAAATCCCTCGCAGACGCACTACTCACCTGCCTGAGGGCGTACCGTGCCGCAATCCCCTGCATGATCACCGCGCCCCTAAACCCAGCAAAGGCCCTCCCCCACTTCATATCCGGACGCACATCATACCCAGACGCCACATACAGCTCAACACACTCCTCCAAACTCGGAAGCCCATACTCCTCCCTCTTATCCGGGGGCGGCAATTCGGGACTCAAGCTCGACGGCGCCCCGCCAACCCCCCACGTATGCGGCAAAAACGGGGCAACGAGGCTGACCATGTCGGAGAGCGGGTGTCCCAGCGTCGCCATCTCCCAGTCCAGCACGCCGATAACCCGGGGCTCGGTCTTGTGGAAGATCAGATTATCGATCTTGTAGTCTCCGTGAACGATTGTCGTGCGGTCGACGGGTTGGTTTTGCGAAAAGAAAGTGGACATCTCTTCGAGGTGTGGGAGCGGTCCGATAGCAGTCTTGGTTTCAACGTCGACGGCCTGGGCCTGCGAGCGGGGAGATTGAGGTGAACGTTTTGATTTGGCGGGTGTAGAAGCCCGACTTTTCCCCTAGGGTGCTGAGATCTAACGCGTTGTAGTCGAGCGTATGCAGGTTTACCAGCGTTTGAACCGCTGAGCGCCACCTACCTTCATTAGCCTTTTCAGTCAACCTCGGTAGAAACCGTGGACGGAGGAGAACTGTTATTAAAACGCACATCTTCCTCCTCTCCGTCGGACTCACCCCCGGCATCCCAGGATCCGTAAACCCCCTCCCATCCAAAAACTCCATAACATAAAACGCCGTCCCAATAACCCCCTCGTCCTCACAGAGCCCATATACCCTCGGCACGGGAACATCCGTATCCCTCAGCGCACGCAAGACACGAAACTCGCGCTCGACCTGGTGCGCCGTGCTGGAGAGGAGCTTCCCCGGTGGCTTCTTGCAGAGCACGTAGCGACTCCCCGTCGTGTCGGTAAGCTGGTACGTGGGGTTTGACTGACCGAAGCCGAATTGTTTTATGCTGAGCGGGGGTTTGATTGTCGGGATGTGTTGGGTGATGTAGGATTCCAGGGGCGGGAGGGGAATGGGTTGGCGGATTGGGCCGGCCATTGTGTACTTGAGTGTGGATGATATAGATGTTATGCGATGTTAGGTTTGCGTTGGAGGTGTGAGAGTGATTTGATAGTATCGCCTGGAATTGAAGAGATGTAAGCAACGGTACCCCATTAATTGTTTTCTTGTTAATGCGGCGTTCAGGCGGCTCCCCGCATCGCATCAACCTCGGATGCTCGCTCGAGGAGCCGTCGAAGCGCGGAAGGGGGAAGCGGGGAAGTCCATCCTGGAGTAACAAACAAAAGCTTGTCAGGCACATGTGAGCCGACGATACCGATGGGCTGCATTTATGCTAATAATCGAACTCGGTAGTACATTAATAATGACTCTCACAAGCAATGACCATTGCGCTTCAGACTTGAATTAGGGCAGGCGGCCGTTAAAACCTTCGTTGGTGGGGTTTGCGGGAGTGGCGGAGTATACGGCCCATCCTTGACCTACGTTGCGTATGTGGGATAAGCATACGCATACGGATCGATGAAGCATGCGGAGGCTGACACCGTCGCCGTATTCCCGCTTTACTTCAGGATCGACCTTCCCAGGAGAGGGCAAGATATTCAAGCTACAACTTCGGATACAGGAACCGCCCCTCCCCACCCTGGTCCATGATGTGGACGGACACTTAGCGCCATGGCAAAGGGGAGGGGTAACAGATGTGAAAGGTATTATATAGTGCCTAGGTCGCCCCGATGATGGTACTTCCAGTTCTTGCCTGGAGCCAATCTCGAAGCCATTCCAGAAAAGAAAAAAGAATGCACGTCAAAGCAGTCGTCGCCCGCGAACCCGCGGCTGGCCCGAACTGGGCTTTCGAGGACGTCACCATCGGCCCCCCCGCAGACGACGAGGTCCTGGTAAAGATAACTGCCACTGGGATCTGCCATACTGATATTCTGTTGTCGTCGATACCGAGCGGGGGTCCGTTCGGAATGGGGTATCCCAAGGTCCTGGGACACGAGGGTGCGTACAGGTGACACGGGCCGCAGGCCGCGGCTCGGGACGGTACGACATGAAGAAGGGAGGCTAATGACGGAGATCAGGCGCGGGAATTGTCCAAGAAACGGGAAAAAACGTCACGAAAGTCGTCGTGGGCGATAAAGTCTTACTATCGTACTACTCCTGTTCCAACTGTGCACGATGCCGGTCGTCCCGGCCAATGTACTGCACGCAGTTCAATTTAGAGAACTACGCGGGCCGCAAGGGCCCCGTCGTGTGCAAGGACAGCAATGAGGAAATCTGGACCCGGTTCTTCGGGCAGTCGAGTTTTGCGGAGTACAGCATTGTTGCTGAGGCTAGTGTTGTGAAGGTTACGGGGTTATTGCAGAGCGACGAGGAGCTGAACCTGTTTGCGCCGCTGGGCTGTGGGTTCCAGACGGGGATGGGTGCTGTTCTCAATGTTGCAGATCCGGGGCCTGAGGATGTCGTTATGGTTATGGGGATGGGTGCGGTTGGGATGGCGGCTCTCATGGTATGTGCCTTAAAGCGTCGATTGGACGGACCTGATGGGGGTAGACGGCCAAAATTCGAAACTGCAGAACGATTGTCGCCGTGGACCGATTCGATAACCGGTTAGAACTTGCAAAAAGCCTCGGAGCCACGCATACGATCAACACTATGGTCCCGGATTTCGGCTTTCAGGATGCCGTTCGTGAGATATCGCCCACCGGTGTCTCGGCTGTGATCGACACGACGGGGGCTGGGAAACTGATTGAAGAGGCTGTCGAGAGTCTTGCTCCTCTCGGGAAAATGGTGCATATTGCGTCTCCTCCGCCGGGGTACAAGCTGAGTCTTGATATTACGCAGCTGTTCGCGGTACGTCACCCGGTTTGTCCATGGGCGACAGCTGACACCTTTAGAATGGCAAAACAATTACAGGCTGCATTGAGGGAAACTGTCTCCCGAGCGAGGTAAGTCTTGCCGCGTGTAGTTGAACGTTATGCTCAAGGAGACAGTCTATACCGCAGATGGTCCAATGGTACCGAGAAGGACGCTTTCCAATCGACAAGCTTGTCACCTACTATCCAGTAAGTCGGCCGTCCACGCCAGTACAGAACCCCAACAATTAACCAGCTCCTTCAGGCTGTCGATTTCGCAAAAGCACTGGCACACATGCACGATGGAAGCACGCTGAAGCCTGTGCTGACATGGGCCTAGCCAAACCTTGTCGCAGCTGAGAATTATCTCCGAGAAGCCTCCCAAGTTGGCGTCCTCCACCTCTCGCCCCATTCGTTACGGACGAAAGCTCTAGTCCCACTCCAACCGCGCGGGGTGCCAATCAGGATATCATGGTTAAAAGGACATGACGAAAGTGAGGGAGGAGCATGAGAAACTTTGAGCGAGCGAGCGAATGAGAACGAACGTCCCGCGAAGCTTCAGTTGGTTGTACACGTCTCCAAGGCATAGAAGAGCATAACTCAAAGTGATCGGAACGATGACCGACGAGGCCCCCCGTTGATGCTCTTCCCCGCACCTCGCCATCCCTTAAACTGCCTCCAGGCCCATGCCACGTCTCAAATAAGCCCCCATTACTCTCTTCTTTGGAAAATCTTAATTCCAGTAGCAAGATGCCCGCCTCAACCGGCTTCAACGTCTTCGACAACTACCAGAACACCATCAACGGCAAGCCCTCCCCCACTGCAGAGAAACGCCACGGCATCAACCCGGCAACTGGTCAACCAAACCCAGACGTCCCCGTCTCGACTCCACAAGACGTCGACAATGCCGTCGCTGCTGCGCAAGGGGCATTCAAAACCTGGGCTGACGTCCCCGTCAGCGAGCGCCAGAAGGCTCTCCGCGACCTCGCAGACGTCGTCGAGCCGTACGCGCAGGACTTTGCCAAACTCCTCGTCCAGGAACAGGGGAAGCCTGTAAGAAGGACCCCATTGTCCTATTATGAACCGTACCGGAAACTGACGAAAACAGTTGCAATTCGCGACCTGGGAGATCAGCACCGCAATCCAAGCCCTCCGCGACACCGCCAACCTCGAACTAAAAGACGAAATCATCGAAGAAACCGACACCCGCAAGATCGTCGTCCGGTACACACCCATCGGCGTCGCCGTCGGCATCGTCCCCTGGAACTTTCCCTTCGCGCTGGCGATTAACAAATTCGCTCCCGCTGTCCTGGCAGGGAACACGATTATCATCAAGCCCTCGCCGTTTACGCCGTACTGCGGACTCAAGGTTGTTGAGCTCGCTCAGCGCGTCTTCCCTCCTGGCGTTATTCAGGCGCTCAGTGGTGACGATAACCTTGGTCCGTGGCTTACTGCGCATCCGGGGATCGACAAGATTAGTTTTACCGGGTCGTCGGCGACGGGGAAGAAGGTTATGGAGAGTGCGTCGAAGACGCTGAAGAGGGTGACTCTCGAATTGTAAGTACGTCCTCACGGCGATTGAATAAAGCTTATACGTGGTAGGGGAGGAAAAGATGCAGCGATCGTCTGCAAGGACGTCGACGTCGAATCCGCAGCAGCTAAGGTATGCGACCCGTCACCGCTCCGGTCTCCTATAAAACTAACAGAACAGCTCGTATCTCTCGGCTTCATCAACTCCGGCCAGGTCTGCGTCGCCATTAAACGCCTGTACGTCCACGAAGCAATCTACGACAAATTCCTCGCCGCCGCCGCCGCATTCACAAAAACAATCCAAGTCGGCGAGGGCAACGAAGAAGGCGTCTTCATGGGCCCCGTGCAGAACGCAATGCAGTACGAAAAAGTCAAATCCTTCTTCGCCGACGTAACACCCGAACAACTCGCCCTCACAAACGGCGGAATCGACACGTCCAAGCCGGGCTACTTCATCCGCCCCACGATCATCGATCGCCCCGCCGAGGATTCGCGCATCGCGACGGAGGAACCCTTCGGTCCGATTCTCCCGTTCCTCACCTGGAGCGACGAGAACGACGTCATTGAGCGCGCGAACAAGACGCGCATGGGTCTCGGTGCGTCGGTCTGGTCGAATGACCTCGACGAGGCGTCGCGGATTGCAGCGAAACTGCAGGCGGGAATGGTCTGGGTGAACGCGCATATGGAGCATGACCCGCGCGCGCCGTTCGGTGGGCACAAGGAGAGCGGGATTGGGACTGAGTCGGGAATTCATGGGTTGAAGGCTTACTGTAACTTGCAGAGTTTGTATCTTCAGAAGAAGGCTAGTGCTTGAGGTTCGTAGGGTGGAATTCATTTATTTTCTACGGCTGTCCAGCAGGTACTCCAGTTCGAACCTTGGTAGATAAACACGGTGTGATGGATTTTAATCGGGTAGGACTAGCACTGATACTACTTGCTACTTGAATTCATAACGTGACTACCACAAATCTTAGGCCTTTGAACAAGGGAGTAAAGCTGTCAGTTCTGGCCAGCCTGCAAGGATGTGCCCTAGTGGCTTGAAAAAGGCACGAGAAAAAGCTACAGTTGGCCGTTCTCACAGCAGCCAACGTGAAGATATGTTGTAACAACAAGAACACCCATGAAGATGGGTTTGGGGAATATGTAGAAGCACTTATCTGAAGGATACCCGAGATATCCATGGTCGAGCAGAACATGTTAACGTATTGAATCATCTAACCCTAAATAATTACCCTGATTTTCTCGATTACTGCTATCAAGCACTCTTATACTCTGCAGTCAACGCATCAACCCCTCCCTCCACCGAATCACTCTCCAGGGGGACTGCAAACAGCGCCCGCATACCTCTTGTCCAAGATCCCCGCGAAGCGTCCTCCAAAGAACTCCCCTTCGTTTCTGGCTCGACAAAGAAAAATGAAACAAATGACTCCAGCCAGCACGCCAACAGAGTAAAAAGTAGGGCTAGGGATTATCTTTGCAAGTTTTCGGAAAAGATAATGAAAAGAAAATATTTTTTGTTTTCCTTGGCAGAAAATGTGGGTACCTCTTTGTGTACTAAAACTGCCTTTCCAGCCAATTCGAGGCCTCTCAACCTTTGCTTCTGAATGCTTCGAGTAAGCACGAGGACAGGATTAGGTATTTTTTCAGGATTATCCTTTCAGGATTATCTTTGCGTGGTGGAAAAGAAACTAAATGCAAAATTTTTTTGTTTTCGGAAAAGATAATAATTGTTTTTCGTTTCCACTCGTACAAAGTAATATCTCCACTGGATCTCACGCAACACAATCGGTTCACATCCTGATTGAAGTTGTAGATCGCCAGCGTCTGCGAACACCAGTACACGCTCGTGCCCCGGGTAGGACTTTTTGTAGCGACGGTTTGGGAACACCAAGACTGCAGAATTGACCATGGATCTGGACCAGGGTAAAACGAGTCTGGTAACCCCAGATGGGAGTTCGGGGTTCGGGGTCGGATCTCGCGGAACTCGTCAACAGCTTGGATAGGATAGATTACGCGCATGATAGTCCTGTGGCGAATGAGATGGCTGCAAACTTGGATGTGGGCCTGTCCATGGGGGAAATAATATCGGGGCTGTAAAGCTCTCGACCCCGTGGGGATAAAGAGATCATCCTTGCACCTCAGCGAATCTGTCGGCTCTCGGCGTGAAGGCTGAGAGTGAACTGGGCCTGTTAGGTCTGTTACAACTTCGAGCTCTCAGATACAACGAGCTGAATCACACGTCTGACCAACATCACATTTGCCAGATGCCAGACACACAGTCACTGCAGCACAGGCGAAGGACGGGCTGTTGGGTCTGCTCCAAGCGCAAGGTCAACGAATACCCTTGCCCCATCAGTTCTCGCTGACCTCTTCCCTAGGTGAAATGCGACAGCTCCGCTCCCAACCCCTGCACTAATTGCGCCAAGCGCGGCGTGGAGTGCCGGTACGAGGAGCCCAGCATTGGTCGAGGTAGGCACCGTGCAGCCTCAGTGCATGGCGTACTCGGAATGGGGATAGGGCACTGACACTCCGTCAGCTACACAGCAGCAGGGAAGCGCATTGTCTTCACGGCACATGACAGAAGCCGGTATACCGCGGGATAGAGCGCTCCGAGCCTGTGTCAGCTGCGCGACCCAGAAGCTGAAATGCTCTGGTGATCCGAACGGGTGTCGGCGATGTCTTCAGAACGCGTTTGATTGCCAGTATCCTCAGCCACGGCGCAGCGCCAAACGGGCTGCTGATTCCCATCGAGAATCCTCGCTATCTCGAAGGACGCGAGCGCGGGAATCTACGCCAGTCTATGAAGATGGCGGACAGCGGTCTCTTCTTCCACACCCACATGCCAGGCTAGATTACCCAATTCAGTCAATAGGTCGTTTTAAGGCCAATTCTAATTGGTGAACAGCCTCTCTACGGACACCATACGTGCAAAAGACACGATCAGAAGGCATGTCGATGCCTACTTTGAGTACGTCTACCCGATAACGAATCACGGCTTCCTCCACCAGGGCAGACTTCTCCAAGATCTTGACGAAGAGAAAGCCTCAGTCGTCCTTCTCAAAGCAGTTGCCGTGTCCGCTTCTCCGTTCATTGGGTCTTCTGCAAGAGATTCGAGGCAGACCATTCGGTGGGCAGAGGACGTCGACAACTACATCATGGCTGGCATGGGGGCGTACTCAATTCTTTACTTGCAGGTCATAGTCCTATGGACCAACTACCATTATACCAGCGGAAACTTCGGCAAGACGTGGATGCTACTTGGTTTGGCTGCCCGTCTTGCCTACTGTTTGCAGATCAACGTCGAACCAACGTCCGGATCACCCGGCGAGAGAGAAAGCCAGAGGCGTATGATTTGGAACCTTCGCATCCTGGACCGTCTCCTTGCTGCAACAGTGGAAGAGTTCTCTGTGTGTTCGAGATTCATGGATGGCTTGCGGCTACCTTGCAACGAGTACTTCTTTACGGCCGAAATCGAGACCGAAATTGGTACTCTGCACGCTTTCACCGGAAAGCACCAAGTACAGAATATTGGTGGGTTTTGTTGGAGGCCTCGGTTAGGCGACTAGCCGAGGTCATGTGACCACACAACCTCCCTAGTAGGTCGACACTCAGTAGCTAGAGAGAATCAAGCGACTTCGTTCTGGCCGACAGGTTATGAGCCCCTAGACTCAGGATATTCCCCTATTTTGAAGTCAGAACGACCCTTTACGATCCGTTAGAACCCTCCTGCAGCGATTTAAGCGCTGTTGTCGCTTCTGGTGTTGCTGCAGCGGAGTTTTTAACCATTTCTGGGGCATACCGTCGGGTTGAGCCGACGGGATCCCACATCAGTCGACGAATCAACGATCCTACGAGCCGCTAAAGAAGGTTTAGTCGATCAGCGATAGCCGACATGTTGAATACTGGTCAGAATACTGGAAATCCTACTGTTGCCGATCAAACGACGTGCCGGGGCTACCTGCTTCCCGAGTCTCTGAGCGAGAAGCTGGAAGGTGTACCGGACCGCTTAGAAGGCAAGGAGGACTTTGAGGACTGGAATTGGCATGTACAGTCGATCCTGCAGGCTCAGAACCTAGATCAGCTAATCGACAGCACTATTCCACGTCCGAAAAACGATGATCCAAACCACAAGCGTTGGGACGACATATTGGCCCGAGTAGCCTTGTGGCTAAAGAACCAAGTATCCAAGCAGGTCACCAGACAGCTGCGAGTGTTGGGACTAAATTTGAGGCTTGTGGATGAGCTCTACGACCAAATAAAGAAGATTGTCATTGGCAAAGGGACTACACGATGTAGAATTGTGGGGATCAAAGCTATGACAATGACAAGAAACCAATTTGGAAGCGTCACAGAATATGTCAACGCGTACAAGGATGCCAACACCACGGCGGACCGTATGGGGGTCAGCGTCGGCCCGTACCTCGCTGCCCTTGCGGCCCTCCACAACCTCCGCGAGGATCTACCGAACTGGGTCCTCACCCAGCAATACACCTTCACCGATGACGCGGTAACGACATACTAGTGGGCAGACTTCCACAACCTCTGCGATGAAGCTATCTCGCAGGCAATGGCCGATATCGAACTCTCCGCGGCTGCCCCGAACCGTACCAACAACGGAGAGGGCAACAACAATAAAAGCCAGAAGAAAAAGGGTAAAAAGACCAAGCGAGACGGACCGAAAAACGGCCAGTCAATTGATGACTATATTAACTTATTTAGAAATGCAAAGAACAAGAAAGATTATGATGGCTGCTGCATATACTGCGGAGGCCCTGGTCACGGTGCAGATTCCTGCTACTATCTCAATCCTAAACGACGGAAAGAGGATTGGCGGGCCCGTGATGGTTGTTGGGCGTATTGGCCAAAGTCATCGAAACCCTTGAATTCAAAAAGCAAGGATGCCGGGCAACATGCAGCCGTGGAGGCGTCACACAGCGATGACGACTTCGAATTCGCCGCTATGGCAGCGGCCGCGGCACCCTCGGGTAGTGGGACCAGACCGTGGATCTGGGATACCGGCTCGGCCCGACATATAGTCGCAGACCGGGGATATTTCACCTCGCTACGCCTGTATCGGAAAGATGAGAGCCCCTATACCTACCAAACGGCGGGGATATCGGATGGCAAGACTCATGGATACGGGCGAGCTAAGCTACGGCTCCGAGACCTTCATGGTAAACCGCAAGAGATCGAGATCGACGCCTACTACAACCCTAATATGAAATTCAACCTCTATAGCGTCGCTCGGGCTCGGGAGAATTGGTTGAATTGGTCCGTAAAAGACGCAATAGTCCGTGATTGGTCAACCAACACGCCCATATCGTTTACACCTAAGCGATATGGGGTCTACTGCCTTGACACCTTCCCTCTAGATCCCGCGGATGACAAGGAGTTCGTTGCCGCGGCGGCAGCTAATGTCGATGAGACCCTTCTGGCTCACCGTCGCCTTGGCCACGCCGGCATCCCGAAGATTAAAGGTTCCGGTCTAGTCCCGGGTCGAATTCAACTATTTGTGTGTGATACGTGCAATGACGCACACTCCAAGAGACAAGTCTCCCGAGAGGTCCAAAGCAGCAAAGATCTAGATGCCGATGACCCTACCACGCTGTGGTACGCCGACGTGCAGACGATAAAGCCGATAGGCCACGGCGGCTACCCATACTACCTAATCTGCGTCAACGCGGCAACCCGCCTGACGTCTGTATACATGTTGAAGGATAAGGGTCAGGCCTCGGGGAAACTTTTGCAGTTGTGTGAGTGGTTGAATACCAATACAGGCTGATATCCCCGGCAATTCCTAATGGACGGGGGATCGGAATTCAAGGTATTCATTCAGAAGGCCGCTGATAAAGGCATCACATGCAAAATAACCCCTTCACGGACTCCCGAGCCGAACGGGCCGTCTGAACGTTTTGGAGGCTATCTAAACAGCATAGCCCGGGCCGCTATTATCAACAGCGGTCTCCTGGAGGTGCTGTGGCCGATGGCTATTGAAACCGCCGCCTATATCGCGAACTGGCTGCCCCGGCCAAAGGATAAAGATCCGAGAGCCCCGATACGTCGTTGGAGAGAATGGTTCAAGCAATCCGACCCGAATCCGCCCCTGAAGCACCTCCGAGTATTCGGCTGCAGGGCATGGGTTCATATCCCAAAGGAGGACCGAGTTACCACTGAGAAGATGGGACATCGGGCCAAGCTCGGGTACCTAGTCGGCTATGATGGAGATTATGGCCATGTCTTTAAGGTATGGGTTCCCGCTGACAATAAGATAATAAGGTCTCGGGATGTTGTATTTGATGAATCCCGTACATATCGTGATGATTATCCCAACAGTAAGCTATCGGCCGTGGATGCGGAATCCAAATTGCCTACTAGCAATCCTGGAGAACCTACCACGGTCTGTATGTTGAAGAATACGCCCATACCGCAACGCCCCGATATACCGCCGCAACCAGATACTGCACCCAATGGGGGTGGATCAACCGAGCAAGCTAGCCCAGCGGAAGAGCGAGTTGAGGAGGTCATTGAGCGTGTGGAGGAACAATATGGGGATGGAGACGTCGAGATGCAGGATGCCGGCCCGATATCGCTGCCAGAGACCCTGGAGGTCAGCCGTACCCGGCGGATTGAATCCAATACACCTGTAGGATCACCGCCGGCAAGCCGAGCCAACAGCGGGGATCAGGATCCCGAACATCAACGTCATCAGGTTGCTATTCGGCCACCCGAGACCCCGCAACGCCTAATTCTACGCCCACCTCGCCCACCGCAAGTCCTTCCACCTCGGCACCGACCTTTTGGAGAGAATCCCGACCCTCCACCGTCATTTTTTCAGTTGCGAATAGCTAATACCGGCCGTGAGGAGCGTATGAGAGCCCTATTCGGCTCGGGGAACGTCCGCACGTCAAACTTATTAACTAGGATCCCCGAAGCCACAAGAGAACCCGAGAATCGGCCCGAATTGCTTCCTCCTCTGCCTCCTCCGCCTCCTCCT